>NC_134417.1:84531573-84832094 GCF_030867145.1 Opisthocomus hoazin
TGTTAGGTAATGTTATCTTCTTGTGATATCCACTCCATCTTTCAATTAATTCCTCACTGATAATCTGTTCCAACACATAACCCGTTCTTGAAGTGAGCATCTGAAAAGCCTCTAAACCAAAACTAAGTGAATTCTTTAAAAGCCCAGAATCCCAGTCAAGCATTTTTGCCTACACCAAAACACATCAGTTTCTGTTTCTCACAACGCTTGAAGCAGCAGTCTTTGAATTAACGAACACACCTCCATTACCAGTGGTAACGTTGGGATCCTTCCCTCACTATGAGCTGTTAATACAGCAGAAGAATGTTCTTGGAAAGTTACAAGTAACATATGAACAAAACACTACACAGAACACAAACAAACCAAATCAAGGCAAGCACCATATGTAAAGAGAGTAGGATATAGCTTAAGTATGAAACAAATGTACTGAAATGAGAAATTAATCCCTATAGTAACAGCAAACAGTTCTAATGCCAAAGGACAGTCAAAGAATAAAAGGGGTATATTGCACAGAATGCTGAATACCAGTCAACCAGACATTGATATTCCAAGGCAGTACTTTGCAATACAAAGAGCAGTACTGCATATGAAGCATTACCTTTTCTTTTCTTCCCATTATAAGGATTACCATCCATATACATGTCAAAGAGACTGAAAACTGTCACTGGAATAGCTCACTAGGAAAAAGCGGATTCTGCTGTAACAAGGTGTCACAGAAAGCAAGACCATGTCTCAAAACCTGAGAGCTACTCTTCTGTCATATTACCACATCAAGTTTCAAAAAGTACTAGCCTTCATGCACCTTCATTTTTACAAAGAATTTGCCTGCAAAACAGTGAAGAGAAATTGTGACTGGCTGAGCTAATTCCTGTGCAACACACCGCACATAACATTAACTTTGCTCCATTTGGAAGTGTTCAAAGCTGTCTTCAACAGTATTGTAAATTTTCATTTGAAAAGTCTGAAGAGACTCATCAGTTTAAAATCATTCACTCTCTTCTTTTCTACAAATGAATAAAGATGCCTCTGTTTATAAAGAAAACTTTCTGTAACTGCAAGAGAAGTGCAACACAGCTCAGTGGAGTTTCGCAGACTCAATTCATAGCATAGTTTTAGAAATTCTTCACATCCATAAATTTACAGGGATTATGCATCTGGGATTATGCATCTGAATGCTGCTCTTTACATATTCAATAGCAATCAGGATATAGAGTCCCACCTGCATTCTGTGGGCTTCACTACATGCCACTAAACTGTATAAAAGGTGCAAACATTTCAAAATATTTAATAAATTTCATCTTTGACCCCACCAGTGCACATTTTTAGAAAGCATGACTTCAGTCCTTATTCCGTTGCTTATAAAACCAATTATAACCTGAGTAGCTCCTTAAAAAGTCATTTGTTCCACAGAAAATCCATAAACAAGTTAAATTCATTTTTAGAAGATAAATTCCCTTATTCTTCAGGGCAGAAGTTGTCCCACCAGTGTTTCAACAGGACAGAATCTACAGGGACTCTAGTTCACCAATACAAATATTTATGTTATACATACATACATTCACTTTGCAGCCTTCTGAATAGAAAAATTACAAGAGCCTTTACTCGGAATCCAAGGATCAACACAGGTTTTAAGACTCTGGTCATTGACACTGCAACTGTCACAAAGTGGAGGCAGCTTTCAAACAGTTTCATCAACTGCAGTATACGTACCACTGCTGACAGTGCGACAACCTTACTCTGCAAGACATGGAGCCTGTGCCACATTACTTGTATCTTAAAGCTGACAGTGATCAACAGATAAAGTACATAACCTGCTTTTGAATAAAGAAATAAACTGGGGTATTAAGCAGGGGGAGAATGTTTTTGGAAGCATGCCTCCATGTCACCAATGCAGAGGTATGTTTTTCAGTCCGCTCTTTCCACAGGGTAAGATGCATCACTGTTACTCTACAGGAGAGGCTAGAGTAGCTGCCAGTAGTGGCACCTCCATTTGATAAGCTAGATAGCTCTATGCACTATGTTGTACAGCCTTCCTGCTAAGGAATCCAAAGGGCAAGTCCTCAGTTTCTTTTTAAGCCCATGACTATTTAACATGTAGAACTTAACTTTGTGGCTTCAGTCACGAACACTAACAGTTTTAGGGACAGCAAGTTAAATCTTTTGCTGGTGCAGATGAAGTAAATACAAGCAAAATGAAGCACAGCCTATGTCAGTCTCCCAGAAGCTAGAAGATGCCTTACCAATATAATTTACTCTGGTTAAAGATATTTGATCAAGAACCAACTATTTTAAGTATCTTAAATGCAAAAATAAGCAAAAGAGCTACCCTCTCCCATCTCCTCCTCACTAGCTTCCTACTCAACATCTTGCTCAGATTTTTCTAGGTTTCCTATCACTCAGTCACAGAATAGCTGAGGTTGGCAGGGACCTCTGGAGGACATCTGGTCCAATCCCCTGCTCACAAAGGGCGACCTAGAGCAGGTTGCCCAGGACCACATCCAGGCAGCTTTTAAGTATCTCCAAACATGGAGACTCCACAACCTCTCTGGGCAATCAGCTCCAATGCTCAGTCACCCTCACAGTAGAAAACTGTTGCCTTAAGTTCAGGCAGAAACTCCTGTGCTTACGCTTGTGCCCATTGCCTCTTTTCCTGCCACTGGACACCACTGACAACAGCCTGGCTCCATCTTCTTTATACCCTCCCTTCATATTTTTATGTATATTGATGAGACCTCAGCTCTCGGCTTTCTCTGTACTGAACAATTCCATATCCTGGTCTTTTCCTCATATGAGAGATGCTCCAGCCCCTTCTTTATCTTAGTGGCCCTTCACTGGACTCTATCCAGTAGCTCTGTCTCTTGTACTGGGGAGCACAGACCTGGACACAATACTCCAGATGTGACCTAACCAGTGCTGAGATCACTCATCTCATCTAAATTGAAATCCTCATCTAGTATTCCATAAGCTTCTGCTGCTGCTGTGGGAAGAGTGAAGAAGTTGCATCTTCCTAGTTCAGCTAACATTTCACCCACCAGTATTCTGCTAGATACTTCCTCCCATCTGCCCTTTAGTACCATTGCTGATTTCCCACTGGTTCTAATTGCTCAAGGTCTGCTGCTGATCCTCTACCAGATTCCTCCTATAGCTACTCACCTAATTCATCAGCTAACCTTCTACTGAATTCAACCTCTGGCCCTTTAACCCTTTTTCTAATCCTTCATTAGTCATCCAACAACTGATAATGCCTGAATAGCAAACTAAGAAGGATATAATTCAAATCTGAGCTGAATTAGCCCCTGAATGCTGACAGCAAAGATAAAAAATTACCTTTAAAAATATTAAAGCATCTACATACATTAATATAGAGATTAATCAATATCAAGGCACCTAACAGGAAGAAGCTTTCTTTTTCAAGTACACTTCTTGCAGTTTTCAACACGGGACTTTTTACTTTCTCTAAATAAATATAGAACACAGGATCTGATCCACTTTATAACGTCAGCATTTTACGCAGTAGAACATACACAGAGAGACTAAGAACTCCAGCACCTCTGAAAAGACCCTCAGTGCACTACAGCAAGAAACGACCCTCAGTGCACTACAGCAAGAAACGACCCTCAATGCACTACAGCAAGAAACATCACAAGCCAAAAGACCATCAGCACTACTGTGCTTTGACAACTTCATCACATATTGCTTCCTTTAACTAAATGAAGCATACAAGCTCCAAGAACTAAACCCAGTGCATTACTTACCAAAGAAGTCAAAAAAGGGGTCCCTTCCACCAAAAAACTCCCTAAAGACATCTTCTGGGTTGCGGAATGTAAATCCAAATTCAAACGGATTATCATGAACATTTCCACCTACAAAAAGAAGTTAAATTTGAGTTACCCTCACACATTCTTACTATCAAGCAAGTTCAGGCCTATACTGTATATGAATAACTTAAAAATACAAACATGTTTCTAAAATTTTTCTTTCCCTTTCAGGTATCAATCAAGTACACACAATACTTTCAATAATTAATTATCTTTTTTCTGTTTCCAAATATAAGTAATACCTTTTACAACAAGTAGGGAAATTGTAAAAAAAACTGTATTCAATTTTCAGAAGATTATATTTTAGGCCTTAGCACATGCATTTCCAGATTCCTGTCTTACAAAGAAAGCTGCAGAACATGTCTTTCCACCAGAACAGAGAAAGCAAAGAACTGCTAGTTGTCAACATACCTCCGCCTCCATTTATTAAGCCTTCTTTTCCGTATCTGTCATAGATGTTACGTTTTTTATCTACAAGGAGAAGTTGTACATCATGTCAGTACATAGGCACACTGAATTTTGAGAAAACCAAAAAGACTTAACTGGTAGTCTCACCTAGACACCTTCTCAAAGCTAGTCTATTTAAGAAAGTTCTGGCATGAAAGTGGCGAACCTTTTTATTGAGGATTTCCAAAGCAGTTTAAGTTCAGAAAGAACAGGTACTAAGCTTTAGACTTATTACCACTTAATTGTAGAAGCTCAGACCCTGTTGCATCAGAAAAAAATTCTGGTATAAGGACAAACTCCACAAGGCATTTTGCCTTTAAGAAGAACACTGCAGTCTTCATCTTTACATAGGCACCATGGAAAGCTTTAGGTTGTAAAGGACCTCAGGAATTCAACCTTCTCCTCCTAACAAGTCTAATCTCAAAGCTAGTCAAAATGTGCCTGGATAAAGCCCTGATCTCATCAACCTCCAAGCAAAGAAGATTCCACAGTCTCTCTGGAAAACACTCCCAGTGCTCAAGCATTCTCACTGTAGGGCATTTTCTTCCTTCCATCCAACCAGAAATTCCCTTGTTGCAAACCTTGACCATTGCCTCTTTTCCTCTTACTGCACAAGACCAAGCCCATTGTGACAGTTACGAGAAAGGAAAGAGTGTTTGCATGAGCGACTGCAAAACCCCTCTAATATAATAATCACTTCTAGTTTAATAAAGGGGAATGTAGTGATGCAAAAAAAATGCCATTGAGGATTTGACTCAAACTGCTTGCTCGCTTATTTTAGAAGACATGGAATGGCTCCTTCTTAATTTCACTTCAGACCAGCCTTCCAGTATCCATGAGAAAGGGGAGAAAAATTAACTCTACATTACCACACAAGATCAGACTGCACTGTTGGTACTGGAAGGGACCCTGAAATGCTTAGAGAGGCAGACACACAGCTTATTTTGCTTGCGCTGGCATGGAAGCATCAGCCAAAAACCAGTCAGGGCATCTGATTTTAGACTCTTACCATGCTATTCCCACTGGAATCTCTTCAGTGAAAGATGTTTTTGAAATTTAAATAGCATCACTGAAAGAACATGCAGTTACCTCAAACAGCTGCTGAAACGTAAAATACTTCTGACAGAAATTAAAATTTTATATACTGGTCATCATCTACAAAAAATCAAAGCTTGTGATAGGTTCACACACACAGAGCAAAGCTTAGTACATTACCCATATTGCCTTTCTAGAAAGCAATTTTTAAAGAAAGGAGGTTAATCTACCCACCAATGAAAAATGACCAAAGCAGTAAGCTAGACAAACTGTCAGAAGGAGCAGGAAACTGCGAGGAAGACCTGATGGCTCACAAAGCCCGAAGTTCATCTTGAAAAATATAATGTTCTTGAAACCACAAGAGAAGTGTGTTCTACGATCACCAAATTTCAATATTCTTTGCTTATGTAACCTCTTACAAAACCATTCTTCTGCCAAAAATCTGTCTTCATTCAAGCCTGTAAAGGTGTCAGAAAATTTCACTAAGACTGCAGGACAGTTGATTGCCTCTCAGCCACAGGGGCTCACGATTCAGATACCCGTGCTGCACAAATGATTAAGAAACCAGTAACTAGGATTTGGTCCAGATCCAAAAACAGGCAGCATTTTTAAAAGATGTTCTAAAATTCTAGCAGTGTACTGTTTCTCAAGAAAGAGTTTCTGAAAGAGCTGTGTAACAACAGATCAGTATCCTATTTTTATCTTGCTCAAAAATTTTGCCTCCAAAGGTTAAATTACTCTAAAAGACAAGTATGCAATGAACTGCCCATAAATTAAGTTCTGTTTCTCCCATGTCAATTAAGTATCAAAACCAAAGAAACAGGGTGTACAAGACTGCAGCTTGATAAACCAGGCCAAATTCTGAAAAGTAATCTAGATGCTGCTAGTGCTTTAAATAGAGCTTTCCCATGCTCACTGGTCTCAGGTGAAATCAAGGACACTTCAGAAATAGCATACGGACAGCTGCAGTCAATTACAGGGGAAAATAAGCAAAGTAGCTTAAATCACTTTGTTATGATTCAGACTGCTTTTGCCAGAACACTAACAAAAGTTAATGATACTTTTCAAGCAAAGAGTGAACTGTAAGCAGAACTCCTGCACCACACGGGTCAGACTAAGCACCTGTTTCAGAAGAATTCAAAATATAAACACTCTCCTCAGCATCACAGTTGACTGAATTTACGGAATTCACCCAAACATAATCCAAATTTTTAGCAAGGCTTACAGCATGCTTGGGCTTTGTCAAGACTAGTTTACTGTTACAAGAACTAGAAGCAGCGGGCTCAGCAGTAGATACTTCAGAGTTTGTCTAGCCTGATTTTTATTGGATAATCACAGTAATTCCCCTATACTGATGTTAACATTGGCTTTGCCTCTGAAGATAAAGTGAATCTTGGTATGCAGAAATTTCTGAAGAGATATCTGTGAAGAGGGCCTGGCAAACACAGGATTTCAATTTCTAGAAGGAAACTGGTTTGGCTACCCATCTAGAGAGAGTCTGAATCTTTGGGTTTGAAATTTCTGCTCATTCTGTCTTATCTGCAAGCTGCTTCTTCTCTCCTTTCTTTTGAAAAGGAAGTAGTTGAATTGGACAGTAAACCAAAGTTACAATATCCCTTTAAAGCATCATACATCAGCATTTTCAGTCTGATATCCAGACTAGAGACCCGCAGTTCAAGAACCCTTTTAAAATACCTACCATCTGACAAAACTTCATAAGCCTCAGCTACTTGCTTAAATTGCCTTTCTGCCTCTTCTTTATTGTCTGGATTTTTATCAGGGTGCCATTTTAATGCCAATTTACGGTACCTAAATGGAAGGAAAACAAAGGATATTTTACTCTGAAATGAAGGAACATGCTATACAAATAAACACAAAATGTTTCAAAAAAGTTATCAGCACTAGAGCATTTAGAAATTCCCCAGTGCTTTTAATCTTGTGCGTAGACCAGTATGAACAGATTCTGCAGCTACACACAAAAAAAAATCCACCTACTCAGATTTGCTTTAAAAAAAAGAAAAAAAATTGGTTTGGGGTTCTTCAGTTGTTTTGAGATTATTCCTGTGCATTTCTGATGATCAACATCCGGCAGGTCTAAGCAAAACACTACATAACATTTCTGCTATGGGCTCCTCCTTAGAGCTCCATAATTGTTCAATACTGCAACCAGCCATGGGAAGCATCAAGAGTACTCTTCTGGCACAAAGACAATGATGCTCCAAGAGTATCCTAATACCAAACTGTGGCAGCATCATACATCAGTGGCTTCTTTGACTGCTGCACCTGCACACAGCTCCTATCCTCAAATGAAATACTTCAGGCAAAGTGTTCCCAACTACTTAGAGGGGCAAAGCTAAGCTAGCACTTAGGTTGATTTGGAGTGTTTTACACAGAGCCATACAAGATCCCAGTTCAAACACCTGAGCTGACAAAATCCTACGTGCAGGAATTTGCAAAAGAACAAGGGAGGAAAAAACCATAAACTTCCACGCACTAGTGCAATTTGATTAATTAAGCTCCAGCGCCTGGGGGAAGGCAAGAGAGAAAGTATTTCCAGGTCACCTGAAACTCCCTTTTATTGTCAAACAGTTTCAGCATACTAGCAATGAGTACTGCAGAAGTCTTTCCTCCCAATTGTCTGTTGAAAAAGTAAACAGTATCTTTTGAAAATGTTACAAACATCCATCTTAAATACAGTTCTTTATTTAGATTTACTGGTTATGTACTGTTCTAATTCCTTTGAACACTCCTAATTTAAACAGTGGGGTTGTGTTGGGGTTTTTTTTTGTAATAGTAACAGATGTTCAGTCCATCAAAATCTAGGCACAGAAACCAGACCTCATGTTAAGAAAGAGCTAGTACTCTAAAAAGCAGCATGCCTAATACTTATTAATAACTTTGAAAATTCACCTCTGCAAACAGAGGGGAAGACTAGTTACTGCAACTCAGCCACAGAAGAAGGGGCTGTCACTGCCTGTACCATCCCAAGTTTGGAGGCACATTTGTACAGAAATGTATTGAACAGTGATCAAAAACCAGTGACTGACAGCATTTTCACCTTAGGAGTACTCAGGCTTCTTTTCTCAAATTCGTAAAAATGAGCAAATTTTCTTCAGAACACTGAATATTTCTCTGTTAGCGAAGGTACCATCTCAGATGACTACTACTCATCCTAGTATTGACAACAAAGTGAGAATCCAGAAACCATGTGATTATGTCTTCCTTAAAATGCAGAACTTTGTGTATATATACACACACCAATGATACTTACGCTTTTTTAATATCTTCTGCTGATGCATGTTTTTGCACTCCCAGAACTTCATAGTAATCCACCATGTTTCAGTAGTCTTGTTAACAACAGCTGAGTCTCTGAAGTCCTGTAACAACAAGAACTTGTAAATGAAACTTGTACAGTAAGGCTACTTCATAAAAGTCAGAAAGCAGCCTAGAACCTTCCAGTTCCAAACCTGACCCGAAAGCTGCTTGTTTTCAGAAATTCAAATATTCCAGACACCAAAAAATAGAAACCTTTTATTTTAGGTTGACAGATCAAAATTACTTTCATTCTGATTTTTGTTTATGTTCTTCAATCCCACTGAAACACAGTGCACAGAGATACAGGAAAACAGCAGGTTCCCAAAACAAATTAGACTGAAAAGCTAAATTTAACCAGTGTATTAAGAAGCGTATGTAAAGTGTGTCATCATTTTGATATATACATCAAAAAGTCTGAAAGCAAAAGACACTAAGTATTCTGTTCACTTTGTCATCTCCTGACACCTGTGTCACATCTTAAGCACATCTGAGCACAAACAAACGGCCACATCTACTGTTCAGAACATTACTTCCACTGAGATGCTCCCTTCTAAAAAAGCAACGGATGCACAGCTGTTAGAAATCTAAAATTCCACCTATGGTTCCAATAGCCTTTCTTGTACTCAGACCTTGACAGAAAATTCACATATTGCAAAGCTACTGAATTCCATTTACTCTCTTTATGCTTACCAACATAAAGTACATAGCCAGGCAAGACTGCTCAAACTGCAAGGTTAACCAACCAACTCAAGTACAGAGGCACTTTGTGTTTGTTAGTACAAGAGAACAAAGCTTTCACAAGAGTCCTAAGAAACCTACTAGTCAAAAAGCAGTCGCCCTACTCATATACCGACAGTTTCTCATCAACATGAAAGAACAGTTACAAGGAATAGTTATACTAACCATTACTTCAACTAAATGACCACCAAGATTAAAGCACATTTCTAAAAATTTCAAGAACATTTCGTCTCTTAATGCAAAGGCTTCTTCTCCCCACCACTGTAACAAGACTCCATTCTGACAACCCTTCCAACCACCCTTCCATCCCACCACTGCTGATGGTTCGTTTCAAGTTTTATGAACCAGGCAACACCGACCTTTTCAATGAGTTACTAACTCAGTGCAGGCAAAGTCACCCAAATACACTTAGAACCTAATGCAGCAATGTTATCAGTCATTTTTTCTTATCCTGTGCATCAAGAACAAGAATTCACTGAAATCACTTCCCCCACTCCCCAAGTCATACAGCGTTTTTTACTTCAGCCCAGGCAAAGTCTCATTTTCATGTTCTTTCACATACATGCTGAAAGAATCAAGCATGATACAGCCCAGAGAAGCGTGGCCAGCAGGTCGAGAGAGGTGATTCTGCCCCTCTACTCTGCTCTGGTGACACCTCACCTGGAGTACTGCGTTCAGCTCTGGAGCCCTCAGCACAAGAAGGACATGGAACTGTTGGAGCGGGTCCAAAGGAGGGCTACAAAACTGATCCGAGGGCTGGAGCACCTCTCCTATGAGGACAGGCTGAGAGAGTTCGGCTTGTTCAGCCTGGAGAAGAGAAGGCTGCAGGGAGACCTGATTGCAGCCTTTCAGTACTTAAAGGGAGCCTATAGGAAAGATGGGGACAATCTTTTTAGTAGAGACAGGAGTGACAGGACAAGGGGTAATGGTTTTAAACTAAAACAGGGTAGGTTTAGGCTGGATATAAGGAAGAAATTCTTTACAATGAGGGTGGTGAAACACTGGCACAGGTTGCCCAGAGAGGCAGTGGAGGCCTCATCCCTGGAAACATTCAAGGCCAGGTTGGACAGGGCTCTGAGCAACCTGATCTAGTTAGTGGTGTCCCTGCTCGCTGCAGGGGGGTTGGACTAGATGACCTCTAGGGGTCCCTTCCGACCCAAAACTTTCTATGATTCTATGATTTTGAAGTTAATTTATTGTACTAGTATTATATGTATCTTTCAACATACTGGGATACAAACACTAGAGAGAGACTTATTTTCAAAATAAATTGGTACATCTTCTAAATATATTGCTGTTGTAGGTTAAAGCTAGTTAACTTTAATTGGGGATGTGGTTACACACATGCATTTCCTCAAATGGCAAAACCAGTTTAAAAGAGACCCTGCCACGCTACCTCCCCAATCCAAACTACTTACAGAAGTAAATATATTGGAGGATCTACGTGTTTTTAAAACTTCAGTGGTTTTAGCAATCTAGTTAACCATATAGTCCCACAAACACTTCGAAAATTAAAGCGTAGCAGGTAGAGACCTCTAATTGACTCTGCCCTTTGAAGAAACCTCCACGACAAAACATACAGTAAAGGTATATTTAATACCGTGACCAAAACCAAGGGAAGCTGGGAGCCATGCATTAAAATTAACACTAAAAATGCCAATACTAACACAGCAATGGCAAGGTTCAATATGTACACATACATCTACATAGCAAAAATATCCCAGAGTATTTGCAATCAACTAGCCTCGCTAGTTTGGGAAGCAGCAAAACAACGACTAGGAGAACAGCTCTACAAATACACAGGTGAGGAGCATGGCTAGTGTGGGTTAAGTATGTTATCAAATCCTGTAGCAAATCCTTATGAGCAATTGCATACATGGAACACGTAGTTCACAGAAAGAAATCAGAGGGGGGAGAAAAAAAGTCTAGTATCAGTCAAGCTTAAGGCTAGAGGTCAGAGCCCCTCCTAACAGGAGATACTAACCTAAACCAGTGAACAAAACAGCAGGAAGCCACAACACATGACAGCACACACACCATACTGCTAAGGGCTTTTTCAATATTCTCCTTTTTTTCTTAAACACAAGATTTGCATTAGCATTCCTCTCAATTTAAGCACATATCTTCAAAGGAAAATTCAAAATTCTAGCTTCTAGCTAGAATAAGCAGGTAGGAAAAGCAACTTAGATCTAAAAAGTAAAATCACATCTTTTCCTAGAGAACTCTGCACACACTGGTAATCATATTGGTTTCAACACATATTTCTTTAAACATTAGCTGTTTGTTCAAAAACAGTGTTGCAGTGTTGTAAGTTCAGACTCAATACATATACCAACATATCTTAAATAACAGAAGCCTGAAGTTGGGACCAAAAGTGAGTGCTGAAGCAACACGACTAGTGCTTACTAGATTACTCTGACCCTAAAAAGCAACTCATCCAAGAACAGAGGAACTATCTGTTTCAACGAAATGTCTGGGGCTTTCACATTCTCTCTTTTGCGAGTGTGTTATTGCTTAGTTTTTACTTGCCACTAATACAAAGTCTGGAATTAAGACAAGCCAGCAGCTCTCTAAAGAAAACAACCATTTCACATTCTCCTCCTCTCAATCAAACATTTGGGTAACAGTAAGAGTACATCTCCAATTAAGTACTATTTCTGTGTGCTAGCTACAACACAAACTGCACTGCTACAATTTTAGATATCATAGGAACTTTTTTCTTTTGTGCAAAAATATTGCAGTATTTACATGAGGAAAATTTATCAGAATCCTTTTTTTTTTCTGTGCAGCTTAAGCAAAGCATGTAAAACCATGAAAGAGTGTCAGCTAATACTTATTCCCTTAAAAATACTTGTATTTTTGCTCAACATCGCGTAAGAAAAAAAACAACAACAACACACCCTGAAAACAAGCAACCACTCATGAACTAGAAGACCTCTGCCTCTAGTCCTTCCAGAAAAAAAAATACCAAAAAATATTCACTCAAGAAAACAACCAGCATCAACTTATACCAAAGCAGAAAATGGCTGATAAAACTACTGATGCTTTTTTTTTTTAAAGGCTAATAGGAATCTGCATGGTCACAATGTCTAGAAGATTCAAAGAAGCAAACCATATATCTTCCTGCAAAAGGAAATCTCCACTCCCCTAACCAAAATGACATGACAAAAATCTTCTTGCAACCCGAAATCTTTCAATTTGTCTCCAAATACACAAGCAAGGTTCATTAACTGGGCACTGAAGATTTTTATTTCCAAAGCCACAAGGAAGCCAGCCCACATTAGCTAATTTCCTGCCTACAACCACAGAAAATCTTCAAAGTCTCAGAAGAAAAAAAAACAAGCAAAAACCCTCCAGATACAACAAGTTGTTTCATGGCCTTTGTGTTTGCTTGCAAAAACCTACAGTTACTTGTGTTCACAATTGCACTATGTTTACAGGGTGCTATCGGCTACTCTAACTCCCTCTTTGGAGCATGAACAAATCAAACATCCAAATGCTTATGTGAACTAGCAGTTTCCATAGTTTACAGATTTCCCAGTCATCACCAGAGATGTCAGCTTTGTCCTGGCTCACTGAGTGGAAGCCCTGAATGCTCAGACTGACACGAGGCAACGGACAGGAGTACATGACCATGCTTGGGACCTCCCTCTTGAGCACAGCCCAGAGCCAGATCAGCTTAGAGTTATCCTGAAACTCGGCTCACAACTTCTCTTTATAGCAAAGTCCTCAGCTAGATAAAAGCCATGAGAAGAATTACAGAAGATGGGTATGTAGAGCGCTATAAACTTTTATAAGATCAGATGACAAAGACAAGGAAAAAAAGTAATCAGATGCACAACCTTCAGGGATGACAAAGCAGCACTCCTAACTAAATATAGAAGGGTGGAAGGCATCCAAACAAGAAATTCTTAAATCAGTCAGGATGGAATTCAGACAGCAAGGGACATGCAACCTTTGCAGTCAGCCTAGTCAGAAAAAGTTATCTATTTCTGGCCATGAAGCAACAGGGCAGCACAGAGAGTCCTGAAAGACGCCAGAATAGCTCAAGCTTAGTGACTAGTGCAGTCACCTGGATAGAGGGAGGTGCAGTTCCAAATCCCTGATTCATCCAATGCACAGAAGCAGCCAGTCACCAACATCCTACGGAAGCTGCACAGCCATGCACTTCCTAGTACCTGCCTGCTTTCTGTGAACGTATCGGAAGGACTGCGTCCTGCTGGCAGCACAGGAAGAATACTCTGCTCTGAATCCTAGTTCAGCTTGACCTTGCGTCTGATCTACTCTACAGCAGCAGAGCAATTTGAGATGTCTTTGGTATGTTAACAGATGATGTATGTTCTCAAGGATCTTTGGGAATTGCAGCTTACAATTAAAAAATATTATTATTAACATTCCAATAGTTTTATCAGAAGGCAGTATGTCAGCCAGACCTGATGAAATTTTACACTCCTTCAAAGTAGGAACAAAACTACAGTAGCATTAATACTGTTGTGCATCCAGGGCCACACAAAGAATGCCAAGCAATACACACACACTTCTGAAGTTTTCTAGTATTTCTTCATTTGATTTATATAGCTAAAACACCTTTACTAAGCTTTTTATTCTCTACAGTCCAGTAAATTCAGAGACATATACAAATATGCTCAGCCTTAAAGTAACCAGCTTCAGATGAAGTTCAGCCACTTCACTTGTTCACATGCTACAGATTTCAAATGCAAACCAGGAATTGCAACTACTTGCCCATATCTCTCCAAGTTACCCATCTAAAAGAAAGGTACATAAAGATCAAACATAAAGCACTATTTGCCAAGGCTTCCAAGACACATTTGTACCAGTGGCTCAAGGAGTCCTCACCGGCTTGAAGAGGTCACTGCCTTTTACATACAGGTATTGGTTACAGGAACTGCCTTCTGGTGTCATCCTACGCCCTAACCAAAAAAAGACAAATCTCACACCGCAGTCCTTCAGAGCCAAACACCACGCAGGCAACAATCAAACTTATTTTACCTAGTACAACTCACAGAAAGCTATACAAGTCCCAAAACCTTGGTCAAATCCCAAATAAAATGAAGAGATCTTTGTCAGTTCTAGCAACAGTATCTAGGATGTGCCATAGTAACTGAGCTGAGACCACGAGCAGTCTCCCGGCTGCACTAGCAAAGGTCCACTGTGCTAGCGCTGCAGAAGTGCTAACATAAAAACACTCACACTATATACCAGAAAATCTTTGTAAGAGGAAGTTTCAGAACGCTGAGGAACCGAAAGCAAGCCACTTTCATGCTGATGAGCAAAACAATACAGAGCAAGAAAACCTGCACAAAGTTTGTGATTAATCAATCTGACAAATACATTTAAACAATGCACCAACATTAAATTTTTCTTCCCCTACTACACACACAGTGTGGTACAGACTAAGGTGTATTAAAAACCTCAGTACTTTTAACTTCTACCTACCCAACCTTAAAAAAGCTGTCACAGTCTAACTTCACAGGTTCTTGAAATTTATTGTTTCATGGAAAAATGTAAATTTACCATATAATTAAAGTTAATAAAATGTACTTAAATAACAATGTTTATACTCATCACATCAATACTACCACAGCATCCCCACGAGATGAATCTAATAAAATGAACATTCCAAAAAGCTTAGTTTAATCTCATGTTTACACCAAACATCCTGTTTCTATGTTAGAAAACAGAGTGGATTTGAATACAGTGATTATTATAGGAGAGGATGCAGTTCATACAGCGGAAGAGGTAGCCAGGCTGACTGCTGTACCCTGCAGTTCAAGTTCTATCAAAAAAAACCAAGCACCCCACAACCCAAACAATCCACAATCAAAAAAAAGCCACCTGTACAGGGGTCACCCACTCAGGCAAGGAGTTACAAAGAACTCTGTCCATTCCTGTCCTCCCCACGGAGAGCAAGACAACCATGTCAACAACTCCACAACTTTCATGTGCATAATACTGTCTGGTACACAGAAAGCCTGTAGAGGGCAACGAGTAAGAAACAATTAAAAAACAATTAACCTATCAAAAATGGAAACAGAAGAAATCGAAAATCTTCATCTGTGAAAGACACATGAACTAGCTAACAAAAACTGGAAAAGGAAGTAGCTGAGTGAATAGACTGCCCTCACACCCTTGGCTGATACTCTACTGCTTATCGATCTGATCTATGAGCATGCCTTAAATCAAGGGGTACTTATTCACGGCCTCTCCTTAAACCAAAGGGGCATTTTTCCAAAACACAACAACTCAGGTGGCCAAATTTGGAATTATGTCGTACAAATATCTGGAACACTGGCACTCTCTTAAAACCAACCATAAAAAGCTATTTTATCCAAAGAAAAATATTCCTAACTCATTTTAAAGAATGTATGATCTGTGCTTGATTAGCGATTAAAAGCAGTGAAAGCCTCAACTGGCAAAGACTGGGTCCAGAAAGCTTCAGCCAAATAATCACATGCAACCAGATGATACTTCAGGGAAAAGAAAATAGTTTAAAGTTTCTACACACTTCCCCTGAAGTAGTTTTTGGAGTCATGATAGTTTTACTTAAGCCAACCACCAAAAAAAAAAAAGTTATGTTAAAGCAAACGCCAATTTCTTTTTCAGAATGATGACAGACTGTCACAGACTACATTTTAAGATAGAAAATAATTTCTTCTAGTCAAAAGAATTAAAAAAGTTTTAACAAAAACTGGCTGCAATGTAGTTATAAAAGTCTTCAGACTTATTAGATGAACTGTAAGATCCTCATTACGTTCTGGGTCCTCACTAATACCAGTGGGACCTCAGTACTTATTCACAACAAATAGAAAACATAAGTGAAACCTACAACCAGTAACTGCAGGAGTGAAATTCATATGCATGAATCCTCTCTTCCCTAGCAGTTAAATAAACAGAAGCAGAATAATGCTTTCATTAAGTCTAAACTTAAGAAAAATCTAACATGCATTCAAATTCAGCATTTCACCAAAAAGCAAAGGAGATAATTTAAACCTACTAGTATCATTAACTGGAATTTCAATTTAGATCTATCTTGAAACAAACAACAATCATACATAAGACGCAATAAGTTTTGACACAGCTAAGTAACTTCTCACTTGTCTTTCCATTCCTTGAATAAATCAAGACAAAGAAAACGTTCACAGAAACTGTTTTGAGGACAAAGCTGATGAGCTTCTTTATTAACGCTATTAGAGAAACGGACCACTTCCTACATAAGGAGCAAAATGCTGCAACAATAAACTTCACACAACTAAGGTGAAAATTAAGGCAATACATTCCCTTCAAAACATCACTATTTGTATGGTAAGAAACGGATGGCCTGTTCAAGTCTGGAAGTCCAGTATATTGACATGATCGAAATGCACCATCTTCTGTAGCCAGCAGCACATGAGCAGAACACACTAACACGGGCGGCTGCACACAGTCTGTTCAACCTGGTGTGACATTTCAGTCCATTCCATGCTAGAACTTCAATGCCCCAGACTCTCAACGAAACACAAACAGCACCCTCATCCCACACGACCTCAGCTCAAAGACCTATCTGCGCCAATGCATTAAGCACAGATGTAGAAGTCCTAAAAGTTTCAGTGTTAAAAAAAAAAAAAAAGAAACAGGTATTTCTTTCCTCAGTAGAGTCCAAAAACTATTAGGAACTCATATATCCTTGTAACCGAGATGACAATTTAACATAAGTTGTTTCCTCTCTCCATGTACGTTCCAAAACTTCCAGTGGATGAAAGAAAGATTACAGCAGGTAGCAACAAATATATATTAAACATATTAAAAAGCTAAATAGTTAAACATATTATCTCTCCAACTAAAAATTTGCTGTTACGCAAGAGTGAAGCCTTGCATGTTTTCCCTCAAAATCCAGCCAAGATAAATTAGCAAACTGCATCGATCTAGGAAAGACAGAAGAAAATACCAGTGAGAAAAGTTGTTTTGGTAAAAATGTGCTGTAGTCAGAAAGCATTAGTACTAAACAGACAAATCTGATTAAGAATGAGGGAACTTGCAGTTTACAGATAGAGAAATTATTGTTAATGTTGTAGTTTAAACGCTACTGCCAGTAGAAGTAGCAATTTAAATTTCTCCTCCAATGTTTGAGATTATTTAAGAAAATTTAATCCTCCATTGACTTTCATTTCAAATGGTCTCTTGTTCTCCACTGAAAAGGCAGCATGAGAGCCAGGATGGGGAAACAAAGTTAGACCAGTATCATGCACTAGTTAGCATTCTGGTTGCTTAAAATAAAGAAAAAAAAAAAACCCACAAAAAAAAGTAGTCACAGATATGAGAACTGTAAATACATCTACTCACTGGTCCAAACAAATCTTCTCTGACAAGATAATCCAGCAAATTAAATGGTACTTTAACCACCAGGCTCTTGATAATCAGCCAAACATAAAATCCCTTCTAGCTAGAGTACAAGCGTCTCCAAAGAGTAAACAAAAATTAAGGTCAGCAGGCAGCAGTAACTGCAGCCTCAGAGGACCAGAGAGGCAGAGCCCAGTCTCAGTCCAGCTGTTCCCTCTGTATCAACACCTTGTTCTTATCATTTTTTTGACACTTCCTAAAAACTCAGGGCTTGATCACTGATTGACTATGCAATGTCAGAAGCCTGACCATTTCCGCATTAGTATTGTTACAAATATAGCTTCTATGATGCTACTGCGCCCAAATGCGAACCAAACAAGCAGTTTATTATTATCAGAATTCAAAACAAACTTTCTCTCTATTTTGAAAAACCTTTTCTAGTGCCTCCATCAGAACGGCTCAAGCCTGCAGCACAGGCTTTCAGCGGCCAACGAGAGTTCGGACAGTAAAACTGTAACACAGCATGAAGTGTTGCTACGCACGCTGGTCATGAACAACTTCACTGCCCAAACTCGCCGCCCAGCAAAAACTGACAGCGAACTATGTTCCTTACCTGCCGGTGACCGTTCTCAACTCGGCAGCGGCGAGTTGAGAGCACCCGACCGCTACCGCCTCGCCCACGACAAACCTCGCTGCTGACCCGGCTCTGAGTCAGTCAGCGCAGAACAGGATTTAACTAAACCACTTCTATCGGGTGAAAATAAAAAAAAAAAAACAAAAAGACGCACGCTGAGTTTACACGCAGGCCAAAAAACGACGCTGCGAAGAAAAGGACTTTAAGTGGAAGGTCTGTTCAACACATCCAAGAGAAGAGGGGGAAGGCAGGCTCTCCCTCACCTTTCTGCAACCGAAACCACCGCAAGCAGAAATGGAAATCCAGGGTATTTTTTTTCCCCCCTGGGCCTTCTCCGCTCGCGCCAAAGCGGAGACCAACCCGACGGGGCCGGGCCGGGGACCCCGCGCTGCACCTCCTCCGCTCCCAGCCACGGGATGAGCCCACCGCAGCCGCGGCGCCCGGGGACGGCTGCCCGGCCGCCCGCCCGCTCGCCCCGCACGCCGGAGGTCCCCGCCCCGCTCGCCAGCGCGGCCCGCACAAGCCCCGCGCCGCCCGCCGCGGGGCCGCCGCCGCCGCCACGCAGCTCCCCAAGGGCCGCGGAGGAGCCCGCCGCCGGCCCTCTCGCGGCCAGCATGGCGGCGCCGCCAGCCCGGGCCTCCGGCCAAGCCGCGCCAGCCGGCCCCGTCACCGGCAACGCTTCTGCGAAGCGACGAGGCCTGGCCCAGAAATCGGCCCCCGCCCCCACCGCTTCCCCTCACGGGGCCGAACGAGGCGAGGCCCGTCCCGCGGCAGCCCCGCACTCACTCACCCGCCCCGGTGCCTCCGCAGCGCCGGCCGCCACCCTCCCCGCCACCAGCCCGGGACAACGGCAACGGCAGCAGCTCACCTCAGCCGCCAACAGGAAGCTTCGTCACGCGCGACGTCACTTCCGCCCGGCTGTTTCCGGACGTTTCTCGAACTACGTGCCGCCGCTCGGCCGCGCGCAAGCAAGGCCCGCCCCCTGCCGGCGGCCGGCGGCTCTGCATCGGGGCCGGGGGCGGGGCCGGCAGGGGGCGGGGCCTCGGTGCTGGCGGGGCTGCATCGGGGGCGGGTCCGGGGGCGTGGCCCGGGCGCTGGGGGGCCGGTCGCCCTCCCCGTCGCTTCTGAGCGTGCCCCGGGGCAGCGGAGGAGGAGGGGGACCCAGGTGTGACGTCCGGGTGCGCTGCGGGGGGGGAAGGCAAAAAGCAGTAATTTAAAAAAACAAACCCCACTCTTTGAATCGGTGGGTTTGGCAGCCGGGGTGGGAAGGTGACATTCCTTCCCCCGTCTTTATTTTAGCCCCAAAATCGTCACCCCCACGCGCCGTCCTTTCACAGAATCACAGAATGGTTGGGGTTGGAAGGGACCTCTGTGGCTCATCCAGTCCAACCCCCGTGCCGAAGCAGGGTCACCTAGAGCAGGCTGCACAGGACCTTGTCCAGGCGGGTCTTGAATATCTCCAGAGAAGGAGACTCCACAACCTCCCTGGGCAGCCTGTTCCAGGGCTCCGTCACCCTCAGAGGGAAGAAGTTCTTCCTCGTGTTCAGATGGAACTTCCTGTGCTTCAGTCTGTGCCCATTGCCCCTTGTCCTGTCGCTGGGCTCCACTGAAAAGAGTCTGGCCCCATCCTCCTGACACCCATCCTTAAGATATTTGTAGGCATTTATAAGGTCCCATTAAATAAACATTTAATAAGGTTTATTTTGCGGCCAGACTCGCCGTTCTCCAGCCGGCACCTGCGCGGGGGCCTTGTGCTGCCCCAACACGTTTAAGCACCCCTTGGGTTACGTGGGAGTATTTGGTTTTCCAAGCATCGTGGCCAAGAGCGAAGTATAAGCAGCCAAGCTGTTACTCTATTTTAAAAAATTAGACTTTATCCATGATTTAAATTGTGTAAAAATACATTTCTTGCCCTTTATTTTAGAACCTGGAGAAGGCGTTGATTTATAGATCACCAAGGCGAAATTAGAGAGTTTCCACGCCGAAAACGTGTGCTCCCCAGATGAAGTCGATTGGAAGGCTGCTCCTCAGTTCGGAGCTGTTTGTGTGGGGGTGGGACCAGTTCAAAAAGAGAAAAGCAAGCTCGGAATGAGACGGAGGAAAACCTAATACAAATCAGCAAGGCGAGTAGGAGGACAGCCCTAAGAAAAGTGTAGGCTTGGTGCTTTGGGGGAAATAGAAGCTTCAAAGGAAATACTGTCCCATGAGATTTGATGCTAAATTGTGGTCATGGAAGCAAGTCTTTAAAATTGGATCAGAGAGACACTTAGTACCATTTCCCCATCAGCAAGCAGCTGTGAAGTCCAGGTTGTTGAACCACTTAGGGAAAAAGAAAAAAAAAAACCAAACAAAAAAAGACAACTTGTAGGCTAGACTGGGTCTTTCCAAAAGGCAGGGCTGCAAACCTCAGAGGATTCCCAGGCCAGCAAGCACAAAGGCAAGTGGCGGGTCAGTACTGCATAGTTTGGGAGGAGATCGTACAAAATTTTGATTTAATGCTTTAAACGCTTCTTGATGTGAAAAGTTTTTTCCTCAACCTTTCATAACCGATGACAGCTGAGAACAAAGCATGAAATGTCTGCAGTCTTTTAAAAATCTCACCTGTAGTAAACATGCTGGAAGTAGCACCTGAGGCTGCTATTTTGCTTTAAATGTTTACAGAGAAGATTTTATATTAAAGTTATGCCACGATGGATGCTGACCATAAAATTTTCTATTTATCCACCCAAATGGAACAACAATGGCAAAAAAGCATAATTCTGTATGGAATTACAAGGTTCTGTTTGTCTCTCAAGGTCTTCAAAGCAGAGAGCAGTGACTCCAGCGGCTCCAGGCTGCGGTTGCCTCCAACACAGCGTCCATCGGACTGCTCAGCTCCCCCGGGGAAGCAGCAGCCTCTGCCTCCCGCCGGGGTTGGTCAATGACCGAGCGCTCCGTCGAAGGCATCTTGACAAGGTTTAACCCTGCGCCTTTTTTCATGCAGGGAGGTGGGCTACATGTCAACAGTCGCTTTGGGAGCACGAGACTAGCAGGACAAAAACATGCTCGGTGACAGCTTTTTATCCCTTTTGCTCAGCTTCCTGTCAAATTTAACAGAGAAACAGAAAAATATAAATTCAAGAGTAGTTTTGAAAACGTAGACATCCAGAGGAGGGCCACGAAGATGATCAGAGGGCTGGAGCACCTCTCCTATGAGGACAGGCTAAGAGAGTTGGGGCTGTTCAGCCTGGAGAAGAGAAGGCCCCGGGGTGACCTTAGAGCAGCCTTCCAGTACCTGAAGGGGCCTGCAGGAAGGATGGAGAGGGACTTTTCACAAGGGTGTGTAGTGATAGGACAAGGGGGAATGGCTGTAAACTAAAAGAGGGCAGATTTAGATTGGATATTAGGAAGAAATTCTTCACCATGAGGGTGGTAAGGCACGGACACAGGTTGCCCAGAGAAGCTGTGGCTGCCCCCTCCCTGGCAGTGTTCAAGGCCAGGTTGGATGGAGCTCTGAGCAACCTGGTCTAGTGGAAGATGTCCCTGCCCATGACAGGGGGGATGGAACCAGATGATCTTTAAGGTCCCTTCCAACCCAAACTATTCTATGATTCTATGATTCTATGGTCTTGTTTTCCCATCTTGTGTGTTTTGTGACCAGCAGCAGGTTGCCTGTTGGTAAGCAGTGAGGGAAAGGCTGCTTTCATAGAACCACAGAATCATTAAGGTTGGAAAAGACCTCTTAAGATCATCAAGTCCAGCCGTCATCCCAACATCACCATGCCTGCTAAAACATCTCCCGAAGTGCCACATCTACACATTTTTTGGACACCTCCAGGGATGGGGACTCCACCACCTCCCTGGGCAGTCTGTTCCAATGCTTTACAACTCTTTCAGTAAAGAAATTTTTCCTAATACCCAATCTAAACCTCCCCTGATGCAACTTGAGGCCATTCATGCTGCTCGGCCCCATATTGCAGCACATCCCCCCCTCGCCCCTTCGGGTCTTCAGCTCAGCCTCTGAGAGCTTTCAGGCTGCTCTGATCTAACCTCTGTGTGTCCAGGCAAGGTCTCTGCTTCTCCCATTCTCAAAACAGATATTGTAGCTATAATTACTTTGCTTTTAAGAGTAGGACTCCGACAAACAAAGTTCGTAACTCTAACCGTGTACTGCTGAACCACCTTTTCACCCCCCTCTCTGTCATTCAGGTTACACACTTCAGGTGCCACAGAACAGGACTGACTAGTTCCCCAAGAATTCATTAAAATTCTTCCGACCCATAGCTCGATTTGATCTGTATATTCAGCCACACTCATTTCAGTTGGGATTCCTCAGAACTATTTTTAAACTTCAGCATTAATCATACTTAGCTGTCTTACAATAGTTTGAAAGTCCTTAAATGAAAACTGCTCCTGTCAGTGTTTTCCATACAAGAGACAGACCTTACAGTCTTTGCTTAAAAAATTAACACAGAGAAATAAGAGGGGAAACTGCATGAGGTAAAGAGCCAGAACCACCTTCCTACTCATCAGAGGTTATATCTCATGGGAAACATTTTAGAGGCAGGACTTGCAGAAAGAGGTAACATGGTCAATTACATCTACTTATAGGACTAATTAAACAGAAAAGCTTTTAGATTCAGAAAACTTTCTTCAAAGAAAGGAGGTTGTAGTGAGGCAGGCGTTGGTCTCTTCTCCCAGGTAGCTAGCGATAGGGTGAGAGGCAAGTTGCATCGAGGAGGTTCAGACTGGATATTAGGAAAAATTTATTTACTGAAAGAGTGGTCAGGCATTGGAACAGGCTTCCCAGGGAGGTGGTGGAGTCCCCATCCCTGGAAGTGTCCAAAAAATGTGTAGATGTGGCACTTCGGGACATGTTTTAGCAGGCATGGTGATGTTGGGATGACGGCTGGACTTGATGATCTTAGAGGTCTTTTCCAACCTTAATGATTCTATGATTCTACGAAAGGTATTTGCAAAAGTATAAAGTAAAAGCATTCTATGTTTTTGTGGCTAGTTGCTTGCAGCAAAAGCCTGGAATATTGTGTTAAAGAGCGATAAATCTGGGTTTGCTGGCAGACGATCAACATTCCAACAACAAAAGCTGATAACGTCTGGTGGGTCTGTTGAAGCTGGTATCAAAGATCCAGGCAGGCCTGGGCTGGTCTCCAAGTGCTGAGTCATAACTCCAAATAAACTCTGATACCGAAGGATCTTCGTCATTCAGGAATTGTCAGCCCTCACCTGGGAACACGAGGCAAAGGTCTGGTTTCACTGCAGCTGACTTCAGCTCTCTAAAAGTTAAGCATCTCACTGCAGACTTAGGACTACAGTGAGAGAAGAGGGGGGCACCTCCAGGGCACGATGGATTCCCTCCGCTTCGGAGATCCATTTTAGCAACAAGCGAGCCGCCCACCGGAGCTCTGCCTCTGGGTCGCCACTCTTCCAGCAGAAGTGCCTCGACAGCCGCCTTCACCGATGGCTGAAGCTAAGTGAGATGAATTCAGGCCTAACTGGTAGCTATAACCTAATGATGGAAATAACGTGGCAGCGTTCCAGGAGATATTAGCAATTCACATGGTTCCCAGATTCTTTTTTTTTATCATTTTTTATGATTTATGGAGGTCAATTATGCAAAGCCCATTAGAACACAAGAAATGCTTGAAAATGCTGCATTAGAGAGATATTAATATGAGTCCCCTTGATGGGGTAATGGCTGTAGCCTTCCAGGCCCGCTGCTCTGGCCTGCCGCTTAATGCATCCAGTTTTTCTATTTACAGATTTACAGATTCTATTTTTGGTATTAGCAAAGAATATGAGCATATGTATCAAAGACTGTTCTCACTTCATTTAATTATAGTACTACTGGCAAAGTAATTCTGGAAAGTGCCACTTAATTAAATATAAGCATTAACTTTTTGCTGATCGCTTATCAGAAACAATTAGACTTGAAATATGGGCAATACACCTAATGTTTAAAACTCTAAGTAGAAGCATTAAAAGCACAAAATAACCAATTTTCATTAGCATTCTCCAGAGTTTTTCTGCACAATCTCAATTTTCACTGGCACAGTGCTTCTCAGGTAATGAAGAGGCTGCAAGTTGATCTGGACTCCTCTTTCTAACAAGGAGCTTGAGCTGAGTGGATGCTTTTGAAAGTAGTTGAAACATTTCAGGGTATCTGGCGGTTTTGCCAGTTCTTCCTGAAGTATCAGATGGATTCTACCGATTATTTGGGGTGTGCAGACAACAACCTAGGAACTGTTGTGAGCCATCAGAAGATCTTACAGTTCATAAACTGTGAGAGGCAAGTGCTTCTTCCTTGCACGGACGGCTTGATCAGCGTTTATGTTCATTAACTTGATGAAGGATATGCTTTCTTATCCACATACCACTGCCAAATAGTAGTTAATTCTGTATAATTTTTCATCAATAGCTAGACAGATCTCACAGATAATTAGACCTAAAATATCTCTGCAGAACTTTGAGTTCTGCTGCTGTTTGCCTGAAAGCACAGAGGGGAAAAACAGTAAGCAGAGCTGTAATTAAAAGAATTATTCTGAATTCAGGATACATGGGCTAGAAGCAACTAATTTCTTCAGAAGGTGTGTTTGACGACATATAGCAAAACTACATAGCAACTGATGAGAGATGCTTTTCCTAGATCTAATGTTTCGGTAGGCAGAAGTAGCAAGATGATCTGATATAACACCAATAACACCATCTGGTGAATGCCTGTTTCCTTCTTCAGCAATCAAGAGCTATGTGTAACTATAAACAGAAAATAAAATAGAAATAAGGCAAAACTACTTTTCCGCCAAATGTTACACAGAATGAACTAACAGCTGCTCTGGGAATGCAGATAAGAATGATCTTAAATATAGCAGGACATCTGAGCAAGCTGTTCCTACAAATACATTAACAAACACTGCAAGCAGAGCGAATGTTTTCTGTGGAGCTGTGGACAGGTAAAGTTCATCCCAGACTGGAGAGCAACTATTCTGGCAATAAAATGCAGCCATGATTTAACAGTCCCATAAGAAGAGTTCATCCCTTGACAGCGTGAAATCGAGCCTGCAGGACATCTGCGCACGCCTTTACAGACAAGCAGTCCCACTGATGCCAGTCAGGATTCTTGTGTTTCTCCCATTTGTCCGATGGGCTTTGCTGGATTGCACCTAGCACTGGGCTACTCCACCTTTGTAGGAGAAAGCCAAATTATAGGAGTTTCTCTAACAAATTGCACCTTCAGAAGAAGTGAACACACATTGAGGTGATTTAACATTTCGCATTACTCCTATGGCTTTTGTACGGATGCTTGGCGTCATATCCATAAAAAGTGGAGAAAATAATTGAGACCTCAGTTTTTACTGAGCCTTATTCTGTAGTTTGTAATGGATTTGCAAAATCCTTGAAAAGACACAGCAGCACTGGAATTTGGAAAAGCAAAGCCACAAAATCTTAAATCAAACTTGTACCTGGTAAGTGCTATTTATGAACAATTACAGACATCTACAGGCATGCGATAGGGAAGAGCAGTAGTGTGGTATACTCGGTCCCTAGTCACATAAAACTCCACAAAAGGTATTGTGAAGATGCCATTGTCTTCACTGAACAAGCTAGTCAGAGAGAAATTGATGTAGGAGTTTACATCTGACAGGAGTCAAAGGTAGCATGAGAGTATAAGTCAACATCTGAGATAAAAAAACATTTTGAAGTCTGCAAATCCACTTGCTTTGTCACTGCAAGTCCACTTGCTTTGTCAGAATAACTTTAAAATGCACTTTCACCAAATTAAGACACCCTCGTAAGCGCTAGGTGGCTCTGTGCTGTCTACATTTTTCTCAGTCTACCTTGACATCTTATTTGCTATATTTTCCCTACTCATTTACTACGATAATAATAAGCTTCCCGTGTTACATGGGATGCTTACAAGGGACATTAAACTTAACTGCAGACAGCAGTTTCTGGTTATAATCTGCATAACAAACAAGATCACATTTGGTACATATCATGGGTAGTTAAATGTGGGGAAAAGTCTGTAGAAACAGTTGTTGGCGCTGTGAATTGCTTGCTTGGATCTTACCAAGCCACCTATATAGGGGCAACAAAGCCCTGTCTACACAGAATGGAGTTGAAAGTCTTCTGTTTTCTCTTAAGGAAATTCTCCACTTTTATTCTTTATTCCGAAGACATGACAGCATTATTCTTGGAATGAAATTCCACACACCTCAAAATGCACACCTCTTAAAACATCCAGCTCTTGTGAGCGCATCACTGACACCGCTAGCAAGATGGAGTAAAGCTGAGCCGAGAGCTTTGTTTTCAAAAAAGTACTGTCTCAGGATAGCAAAAATGTGAAGTCAAACTTCTTCCACAGCAACGAGCCCTGTAAAGAAGAAAGTCTTGACACCAAGATGTATGTCTCAAGACTTCAGTAATCTAATTCTGCCCAGAGCTCTGCACCGGAGAGGAGTAAACCCACGCACCAGTGCAGGCTGGTGGCCAGCCAGCTGCAAGCGGCTCAACAGAGAACGCCCTGAGTTTTCTGGTAGGCCAAGCGAAGGTGAGCCAGCAAGGGTCCCTCACAGCAAAGGCGGCCAACAGCATCCCATGCTCCGTCAGAAGAGCACTGCCAGCAGGTGGAGGGAGGCGACTCTTCTTTGCGCAGCACTGGTGAGGCACCTCTGGAGTGCTGGGTCCAGTGCTGGGCTCTCCAGTACAACAGACACATGGATGTGCTGGGGACAGTCCAGCGCAGGGTGAAGGTTTTGGACTGTCTGTCACTTGAGGAGCGGCTGATCTGGGGTTGTTCAGCCCTGAGAAGGCTCAGATTCCTCTTAGTACTGCCCAGCAACAGGACAAGAGGCAATAGGCACAGACTGGAATACAAGAAATTCTGTTTAAACCTGATTCAAGATGTTTTATTGTAAAGGTAACTGAACACTGGAACAGGTTGCCCAGAGAGGTTGTAGTCTCCACCCATGGAGACATTCAGAACTCCACGGGTCAAGGTCCTAGACAACTTGCTCTAGATGACCCTCTGTTGAGCAGAGGTCTTGGACTAGGTGATCTCCAGACATTCCTGCTGACCTCAGCCACTCCGTGTTCTCTGAAGTGGATGCAACTGGTACAACTTCATGATCATGTTTTGCCTTGTGTTGTCTCTTTACACACATCAGAAATTTTCAGAGCTTTCCAGACTACCAGATACATACTGAAAACCAGGTATAATATCTGGGCACTTGTGTTCCATTCATAATGTGAATTATGAAGTGCCCTACCAGAGGAGTTGTCTGTAATTTTCTGTTTACCACATCTTTAGTGGCAGGTAAGCTAAAGAACACATGCTGCTATTTGTAAGCATTCCAAAATAAACAGGCACAATACTAACTTTATAAACACTATGGAATGTCATGGAACTAAAAGTGTATTTAACAATGAAAGTAACAGAAAAGCAAAGGGAAGCAGATAATGATAATTATCAAAAGAGAAAAAAATTAAAATACACCTTCGGAGGGGCCCACATATGTACTAAAATTCCAGAAGCAGCTGAAAAAGATGTTTTTGTACATGTGTGCTGACAGAGTAGCATTCTTCACAATGAATTACAGCTTCTCATATTTTTATCCAAGGAGGGAGTTTTGCTCCTTCCAAAGTTTCTGAGGAGGTTTTCCGAAGCGCATCAGTCATCTCAGCTAAGTTGTTTGAAAGCCCCACTGGAACAAAGCTAAACCTTTTGGGTGCAGTTTGACTGACAGAGCGAGAATTTCAGAGCTCGAAAACTGAAGTTACGAATCACCCAGAAGCAGTGGTAACTTCAAGACCAACAAAGAGTTAATATTAGCTTCTCTTTTAGAACGTATTCAGTACTATCAATCTTTAGCAAGAGAATGCCAAATTTACTGCAAAAAAAAAGTGTTTCTGCAAAGTGTCAAGAAAACTCAAATTATTTTATTCACAAAAGCATAAGTCAATAAAAATATAGATATCCTGATCAGTTTTACAGACCGTGTTCATTTCTTCTCTCCTTTACTGACAGGCAAAGCATCATGAAAAAAACAGTAACAAGCATTTACATCACAAACTATTATTAACACAGATTTATGTATATGAGCAAATAAAGTTTTTGCATATAATTATAAATACAAATAAAACTACAGCTCCAATAAAACATTCCAAGAAAACAGCTCTCTTGTTTTTTCCTTTTTGTTTCTGTGCTGTACAATTTTTCAGCTGTGAAGAGAGTATGTGCTGTCTCACTGGCATCTAACAAACCATTTTTGGTCTAAACTTTAATTTAGCATGAGCTCACTGCACTCCTTAAAGTGTTTTCTTTGAATTCCAAACCCATTTACAGATCAAATTAGGACATTTGTGCTAGATTACTCAAGTGATGCCAAAAAAAAAAATATCCACATTGTTACTAATAGCATCAGAAAGCTTTTTTTTTTAATTACAGAGCACGCCACATAAAAACAACTGAAGATATCCTTGTTCCAATCAAACTTCTATCAGCTCAGTGTTTACACATGAAATGGGAGCCAAATCTTTCCTCTTCTGTAGACATAAATTCTCCCTAGAAATCATGAGGGAGTTTTGTGAAATTTTTGCAAGTCTGGCTTTCACGACCATGATGGAAGACAACAGAGATTAAGGAACAAGGCCAATCATTTCTGGTTTGGTTTGGTTGTCTGAGGTTTTTTTAATCCAGTTAGTAGGACTAAACCCATATCTGGAAAAATTCTTCATGAGATTAACAGACCAAGTGCTAATTTTATTTTTTTATTCTGCTTTTATGCCTTTTAACTTTGGAGAGATTAAGAATGTGTGACCTCTTCCATCACAAAGATAAACTTTGACAAAAATGTTTCTAAAACAGGTTACAAAATTACAAAACAAAAATTATTTGAAAACATAAACCAGAAAATGCTGTCATTTGTCAATAAACAAATACTGAACTAGGAGGACAAAACACTGAAATACAGAAATTGACTTTAAGGAGGGGTTGTCTTGCACAGAAAACTCCAAACTTATAATTATTGCTGCTATAATTCTGATTATCAAAATCTACAATAAATATTTCAGGTTACTTGCATGCAAAGTGCTTCCTGCCTCTGCCTACCTAAACTCTGGGAGCATCACCACTGGGAGTGAATTTGCTCTTATTTTAAAAACACAAAATCCATTTTAATATATAAACAATCCTTTCTATGCAAGAGCTATGAGAGATCATTTAGACCATTTAGCTCCCCAGGACATGACTAACTACACCTCTGTTATTTCTCATACCTTTATCTCCTGTTCCTTAAAATATCCAGCAATAGATCACTGAAAAGCAGGGACTCGTGCTTCATCCTGACAACAGAAAAACAGCTGACAGTCAGAATGCAAAGCACTCGTTGCCGAAGGAAAGCCCTACCCTCTTCTTATTGCAGACTGGATACTGAAGGTGGTGTAAGCTGCTGCAGCACAGATTGTCAGCTGACTACCTGCAGAATGAAAGCTAGGCTACAACCCCGCTGACTCGAGTACAGCAGAATTTCATACTTAATGTACAGAATATACAAAACAAGATCAAGCACTACACACCGAAGAACTAAAAAGTCGGAGTATTTTCAGCAAACTCAAATTCTCTACAGCTGTGCGATTCTTGCAGTCACATGGCTACCCCTACGCGCACTTCTCGCCTGCCCCCAGCCTACCCTCTCTGGTGAGCTTGCATTCATGGTCACAGACAGGAATAGTGTGCACTGTCTCCCTTTGCAAAAGCAGAAAGCGTGCACTACCAGTCATGATTACTTGGCATGACTCCAACACAATCTTCAAAATACGAGTATTTAACAGAAAATTTAATTTTACAAAATACAGATACAACGCTACCCAATGTAGCAAAATAATGGAATTGAAAAATAATTTTTAAATATTTAAAGCATTAGGTTCTAAAATAAATAATGCTATCTAAAAGAAATGTTCAGGTTTTACGATTAGGAGGAGGCAGTTCCACTATTTCTGATCTCTTTTTCAACTTCTTTACAAGTTACATAATTTATGTAGAAAAATATACATGAAAGGAATTCTGGGATAAAGTATAGGTTGGATATGTAACATTTAACATAAATAAAAAGCCTAAAGCAAAACCAAAAAGAAAACCAATCATTTTATTTCTGTACATCAAGACTACAAATAGTATTTTAACACTTCATTTATTACCCAAATTAAGAAATTATACATTTTTATATGGTTACTAGTAAACATCTTAAAATAACTCAGTTTCCCCACATTTAAAAGGATATTGCTGGTTACTGCTTATTAAATATTAAATCCAACAGAGATTCCAGTAACAGCAAAATATTCTTTTGCATAAGAGATGAATACAAATTTGATTGTAAATTTTGAGGATTTAAAATATAAAACTAAAGTTCAGAGGGATGCACTTACACAGTTTGAACTATAATTCCTTTTTTAAACTTACTGCAGTTTGCAAACAAATACCCAACAATGTGCCTACTACTAGAGGATCGATTCCTTCCACATGAAAGCAATTTTTTCCCAAATATCAAATTATATTAAGCGGCATACTCCCACCTACTTTTCTTAGCAGAAATACTGCAGGCAGGTGGATGTGAAAGCTGTTTAATCATAAAAAAATAATGAATTTTACTAGTGTCTACAGGAAAGATATGGTATTTAAGATGGAAAGAAATGATAGGGAAAAGGAATGTGAACACCACAGGCTTCGAATATAAAAGATAAAGCCTGGTAACTTTGGTTCAAATAATTTTAATAGTTGTTACATGTATATTTTTCCAAAGTGATGAGTTTTGTATGTACTGTGTATGCAACAGGAGTCTGATACATTTAAAAAAAAACAACTGCACAGGCACAAAAGACAGAAACAGAACAGAGAAAACATGGATAGTCACATCCATTCACGACGGTGCTCACGTGATAATGACGCAGCCACATGTTGAACTTACAATAATGCGAATCCGATTTCTCCAAGGTACTTCAGAAAGCACATATGGAATATTATAAATGTTTTATCTCACTGCCTACCATCTTGAGGGAAGGTAGTATAAAACAAAATCAGTTCTTTAACAACTATGATTTGTAAACAATTCTACAATGTAAGTAAAGATGTCAGGTTATCGGTAATGAGCATTTTCATCCTCTCAGTTCTGGGATATCTGCAAACATCTGCTTCACTTCCATCTAAAAGATTAATTACAGGATGTTAGCCCTGTCTCATCCCAATGCGCTGCAACTTTATTGCCAGTTTGTGAAATTATCTGTGTTTGAACAGCACAAAGCCAAAGCTTAATCTTTGGTTAATTTCACTGAGATGTCACTGTTCTTTAACTGTGCTCTTTCTCTGCATAAACACAAAAACAGCCACACTGCACATGGCATTCATTGTTTTCAATCATAAAACAGTGTCAACGTAATATTAATTAATGAAAGCTAACTAAGAAATCGTGTTTAAAAATGAAACCTATTTGAGGGCATTTGATAAGACACAAGAGCTGCAGAAATCTAGAGAGAATTCCCTCAAAACCGCTAAGGTGTGGGTGCTGCTTATCGAGTAGGCACTGGTTAGTTCCTCTGCAGATCATCCGAATAAGCATCAGTTCGCCTCAGCTTAATTCAAATCCAGCAGCACATTCAATGGCATAAAGAAGCTTGCTTCGCATAAGATTTTCATCATAAAATTCAGGAAGCTTCAGCAAGTTCATGCAGGTACTGGCAGTAGGTAGCCTGTCTAAATCAGATCCTCCATTGTGAATGCAAAATGCAGGATATAACTCCTGAAAAATCCAACAGAAAAAACATATCAAAAAATACATACAAATCAAAACCTACTCTGTAACAGCTGGCGCAGATTTCTAGGAAATACACAATTAGATTAAAACCTGTCACAGTGACATACTCAAATGGCATTCTCTTTCATTCCTGGTGGCCCCAAAAGCACTCTTGAATTGTGTAGTGCCTCCCTCTACCTTGTCCCCCCCAAGATCCATTAATTCGCAAAACACAAAGCAATTTATTTGGTTCTAAGGAAAAAATAATAATTTCTTATTGTTCATACCCTCTAGTCTGCACATCTATGATGCTACAAAAACAGTGAAACACGAAATGGAAAAAGTAGCACAGCAGCATGCAAGAAACTTTTTTTTTTGTATTTGGGAGAAACAACCAGGATTCATAGCTTCAGGCTCTCCTTACAAAGCCTCCCAAATGCCCATGGCTGCTGTTGATTCTGCAGGTACACGAAAACGATGGGTTCCCACTACACTGACATTTTCTGAGAGTGAAATACATGCTGAACACAGGGAACAACAGACACTAGCAGTCACGGAAGTGAACGGAAAAGGACATTCTGTTGTGTCTGAATGGCATGTAATATTTGTCTTTGTATAATGACACAGCTTCTTCTGAGAATCATACTTTCTGGTTTTTTTCTTTCCAGACAGGGAAGACATTGTTTCTACATACACAAAAAATCCCAACAAAGGCAATTTTGCGCTAGCTAATGAACTGATGTGCTATGCCAGTTACAACATTCTTCTGTTAAGAGTTTAAAAGTACTCCAATTTTATGCACAAATTCTACATGACCATTTACTTGTCACTTTAAAGTGATGGTCTGAGGAGAAAGAGGATGAATGAGTGACCCGATCTCAGAACAAATTTGATGAAGTTACAGTACAACATCAATTTCTTTCTGTGACATCCAAGAAAACCCCAAACCCAAACAAATAAACAAAGGAGCTATGATCAAACACACCCTTTCAGCGTTTTCCTTCTAGAGCTTTAGTTTGTTAGCATACTCCAGATACATAAAATATTCTTCAGGTGGATGAGCATCAAGCTATCATTTTCCTTCTACTTACCAGAATGTACAATGGTATTTTCTTTGTTAAAACTGATTGGCTGATACAATGCTAAAGGCATTTATTGCCCTAAAGAGATTTCTGTCTAAACTAATCTTTCAGCAAGCCTACTACTTACGATTTTCAAGATGAACAGTACTAATGAATTCAGTGGATCTGTCCATGTGTAAGATTAAGCAAGTATTTACATTACCATGGCCCAGAACTCTGAATCAAGAGGTACTTTATATTCTCCAAATAAACATCTAACTTTAAATAAAGCAGTGTGTTTCTTCACAGGGTCTTCATAAAGTCACTCAGCTGTTATTGGGATGATACTGAAGTGCACAGTGAGTCTGTAATGATAGAAACTTGCCAAACCCTGATTATTCTTCTGATGTGATAACCATTGATCTGAGGAACAGACTTCTAAGACATTTTGTATATAATATTTAATTGGGTTAATAATATCTGATTTTTTTTTCTTCTGAAAAAGTCTATAATGAAAAATATATCTATTTATTACCTCTAAAGCACTGCTTTTGCTGACAAGAAAGTATTCATTTTATCCAATGCTTGCCTGAGGTAAAACAGTTCTGATTTTAGAAACTCGAAAAAAATCCCAGCTCCAAAGGCAAAAGGTCAATGAGATTCTAAGCTAAATTATTGTTCAAATGGAGGCCTTAAAAGTATTTCATGGCTGAAATGCTGCATTTTTAGTGTTCCTTTCAAAATGCTAATTGAATTCCCCTACTTTAGCTTTAAAAATGGAAAAATGAAGTTCTAAATTGAAATGTCATGCCAAGGGCACCATTTGTTGCATAATTAAATACTGTACAGCGGGAAACTGCAATAGTTTGGAAGTGAAAAGTATCATCAATTTATTATTTGACCTGATTGGAACTTAACAATTTTCAACCATGCTTTAATGATTTTTTTTTTTGTCCGTAACAATCACATTTATTAAACTTATTAAACTTTAATTAGCTTTAGTAAATGTTATTCTGAGTCTGAATCTGGCAGTGAGAGTTTAAAACTTTTAAATCATGCAAAGCTAGACTGTGCTATCTACAAGCTATGAATGTCAAGATATCTCCTTATCTTAAATTAACATGCACTAACTTGAAGAAAATGTGAAGGTTCCACAATACAGAGCATACAGCAAGTTTCAGAGTGACAACCAGAAATTGTGTTCCCCTCAGAAAAATTTAGTACCCATATTAAAACTGTAAACTAATTCTCAAATTAGTTTGCATTAATGTCTATCATCATCACAAATATATTCAGACAGTTATTTGGCTGGTAATATTCAGCATTCCTGCAGCTTTGCACTCTTCACCTTCAAAGCCCTAAACAACACCCTTATCATAGGCTACCAAGGCATTATTGCTGATGACAATACCAATTACCCACTTCCTTTTCTGGCAAACATTCTTGGTAAACCCCTGGTTTGTTGGTAAATCCATGTTAAGAAGATACTACTGCAAGCACCACCCAAGTATGGACCTAACTCCCGCTCAGTGCTGCCCAGCAAAGCAGCAGTAATGCCTTTTCACTCTGCTTTCTGTTGCCAAGACTGCTGCATGTGGCTGAGCTTGCAAGTCCGCTGTACAGTGAATTAATCTTTTAACTTACTGCTATCATGCTGAAAATTTGATGACTATTTTAGTTTCATTTTTTCCTAGCTAAGTATGTTAAAGCCAGACTGTGGCCCATCTCCCAAGTACACACACAAACTTCAACTTCCCACATTTGGCTTCGCTACATCCCATTTCTAATGTGTCACCGTCAGCCTTTGTATTTTTAGATTTTTGATCCACTTCCTCCATCTCTTCAAATGTCACACTAGCATCTCAAAGCTGGGCAGCTACATCTGCATTTCCTCCTCTCCCTTTGTAATTAAAAAGGATCACAACAAGTGGAGACTTCTTTTTACTTTGCTTCCACACAATTGTTTCCCAATTCTCCCTTCATTACATGACCGAAGTGCCCTGTTCTATCTCGGTCTCATCTCAGTTTTCTAATCGTTCTTCCCGCGGTCCTGTGAAATCCTGTTTGTTGCTGGAGTACTGTACAGCAATGCTTACACAGACCTGGAGAGTTTAAGAGAAATGCTTTCAGGATTTTAAATCATCAATTATACAAACCAGTCAATGAATACCCTAGATAGGATTCATGTGGTTAAACAGCCATGTCTGTTGCCTCCACATCCACATTTAGTCACCCCAGACACTATTTACTGTCAAAGGGGATCTAGTTAGTATGGTCTGCGGTGACTAAGACATGATTAATTTCATCCTGAAGGAGACAGGTGGAACAGTCAGACAAATCACTAAGAGTGCCAGTTCCTCTCCCAGGTGCCTATAAAAGGAGCGTAGCTGAGCTAGAGATTATAAATATTGAAAGCGGAGGATACGTTGCCTATCCACATGCTAACGGCACCTCAGAGAACTTGCTACAGCAGCTGAAGGGATTATGCTGAGGGTGAGGCTGCAGAGAGGGTTACAGAACGACTGTACCAAAGGGAGGTTTAAATGATCACACACTGCAATGGCAGTGCTGCACATCCACATCAGCTTGCAAAGAAACAGGAAAATGAACAAAAGGATTGAAGAGGGAAGAGAACGTGAAGCTGCAGCATAAGGGGATAGACGGAAGTCATGGAAGTCAAGGAAAAAGGGCCATGCCTCCCTGCAGAATGTGGCACCAGAAACAACTCTTTCATTTCAAAATCACTTTGCAGCCTCAAAAAAAAAAAAAACCACCCCAAATACAAACCGTTTAAGGTACTGTGAGTATTCTTTTGTCACCTGTTGCCACTGATCTACCTATTACTGTATGACAGCCCACGTATGCTTTTAGATATTTTAAATTCATCAAGCGGCAAAGGTCTGCGACAGAGACCACTGTGATTCTGCATCAGAGTGTTGTCTTGCCTGTTTTCCAGAGCAAAACTCTTTTTATGAAAAAAAAGTAAATCATCAAAAGTTTAAGAAGAAAAGCAGTGATAAGTACTACAATCATCCAAGTTGTGTGTGGGGAAGAAGAAGGTGGGGGGTTTGTTTTTTTACTTCTGACCTCTTTATCGCATGTCACCCCCAGAACATGTTCTTCATACTTAAGCTTCATTGTAAATAGCAATCTAAAGACAGCAGCAAAATATTTAGATACAAAGGGTAATGAGCTGTGACCCTATAAGCAGACAAATGGTAATTAGAAGGAATCACATCTCCTGCTTCAAATGGTTAATTTAAGAGGCTCAAATTTAATTGCTGCTTTTATACCCTAAATCCTCTTTTGCCTGATTTAAAAGACATTATTCTTAACTCAACCTGTTCCATGAGACTAATAGCAACACTGCTTCTGTACAGTAACATGAAATGGCAGCAAGGATCTCCCACGACAGAGTCAGTGCTCTAAGCCTAAAGGCTTATCAAATTTTGCAGTTAAAATAGAAAACGAAAAGAACATTTCACAGAATATTTTAAAACTACACTCATTCTACATGCAAGTGCAAACATTGAAGCTGTTTCTGCAGTCACAGAGGAACATTCTTCTCAGACTGTACATTCCTACAGAAAAAAGAAGCCAGTAGCACAATCTGTAGTATTTCCACAACCCTGCCACGAAGTTGGGAAGACATATACCTTAAACCCCAGAAGAGGCGGTCGAGAGCAGCTTGTCACAAACTTGAGTAGTTTGCATTTCTCTTCATCAGTGAAGCTTTCTACAACTCTCCAGAATATTTTAATTACGGGATGGTCTGCTGTGTAGCCACCTAAAATGAGATTTAAATGACTTACAGGTAGAATAGCTTTATGCAAGAAATAAATTCTTCAGAAAACCTAGCATCAATCTTGAAAAGCTTGGGGAAAATACTATACCCAGCAGGCTTACATTGCTGACTTCCAGTATCAACAGATCTCTTTGATCACTGCATTTTCAGTTTCTCATTCATTGCTTACCCACGGCTACTATCTCCCTTAGCTTCTTAACTGCAGTTTTCTTCTTTACTCCAAGAGTTTGCAAAATCTGCAAGACTCAGCAAGTTATTTAATGAATCAACTTACCTTCAGGTAAGCTCAGATGTGAACTGATGGTGTAGGAGCCACCTTTTGACTACATTCACGATAAATGCAGGGAAAAATGAAGTAAGATACCTTCATTTCTCACAAGGGAAAAATATGAGCCCTCTCTTCAGGCTGTCTGAGAAATGGTAAGTATCTAAATGTGGTGGTAGAAACAACCATCCCAAAGTCATCTGCAGACTTATTTTCAGGGCAACCATACACAACATCAACTAACATCCATTTAGAAAAGGAATTACAAGTCTTCTAATTATCTGGCTAAAAACTTGTGTTTAAGTGTACAAATAAAATAAACTGCATACCTGTATCTTCCAGCATTTGTAAAATTAGGTTGTAACTTTACCCAGTCTTCTGAAATTCAAGCCCGTCTAGAGAGTTTGGCCAAAGTTAACAAGAATGACCCTACAACTTTTTTTTAAAAGCCAGGATACAAAGCAAGTTTTTTTATTCCTGTGTCAGTCATAATACAATTTTTTCTTTAAGTAAAATATACTTACCGGAATAGTTTGTGAAAGATTTAAGGTCATCCAAACTAATAGGAACCTGTGCACCAGAAATCAGAACCTAACATTGAAGGAAATTAGACAATTATATTACATGTAAAAATTAGCATTTAAAGCAATTGTTCTCTGTACTTTTAGGCAGAAGTACCTGTATTTCCTGTTGATCAAACATTCGAAGCCATTCAAGATTCACAACATTGGCCAGTCCCTGACGGAAAGCAAGGCAGTGCTGCCGAATTTGTTTGTTTAACCTGTAGTCTGCCACCAGATGGATGTATGCGATTCGGTTAGCGCTGGTAACAGGAATGTCTTTTCCACCTGGCTTCAGCTCAACCACCTATAAACACAACAATTTTCATTATCTTGATAAGCTTTAACTCTGCGTGCTGCAACCGTAAAATTGAACTGCAAAACACTCTAATAAGTGATGTATATATTTGAAGTTCCCTAGACTATATTCAAGAATATTCACCCCAAAGGTAAAAGATTATGACAAGTTATAAAGGTAGAGTTTTTTTCTGTTTACTCATAAGAGCACACTCTATGACATCCAGTTCTTAGACCTAGACCTCCAGCTGCTACTGCAGCTGACTGCATGGCCCTGTGGTTTATTACCAGGAAGCAGATTCGGCAAAACTTCAGGGTCTTTCACAGCAGATGGTGTGTAATACTAAATTCACCACTGCAAGTCAGACAGAAGCTGAGGTGAAAATCTTCCCCATGGCAAGCTTGCCCCTAGCTTCACTGATGCTAGTAAGTGCCCAGAAGAGTGAGTAGCCTTGGATAAGCACAGAGCTCGCACACACCACGCTCTCCTTCCCATTGCATCAAGCAAGCTCTGCTTGACTGGCTAGGCTGCAGGATCACACTACGGTAAAGGCAATGTCCGCTGAGTCAAAATTAACATTCTGATACAAGTCTAATTTACAGAATGATAAGCATTCACAATTGAAAATCCAAGTTATACATGTTCAGTACTTTCAACAAAAATAAAACAACAACAAAAATATCAAGCCTAAACCTTGTTTTTCTACTGAGAAGTTGTTCTCCTTCAAGTACACCAAGATACCTCAGCATGGAAAAACTTGTAATAAAAAAAAACCCAAAACAAAGATACTGTAATTGCATTAAGATATAAACCAGGATCAACAGTAGTAGTTATTAAAACACCACTGACCTTTACATATTCTACTCTTTACTACAAAATGATAATTTTGCCGAGTAGTAGCCAAATCTGAAGGGATAATCTGAGCACCAAGATGATGATTAAAAAGCTGAAAAGCTGAGTTACAGTCACCTTCTAAAGCCTTCAGAAGAAAGTTTGTTTTTTCTACACTCTGAAGTCAACAAGCAATTTTTTAGTTTTATTCTAAACAAATCTGTATTTCAGTCTGTGATAACAATCACATCTTCAGAGCACAGAGAATTAAACACGTGAATAGCTTCTTTTGTAACATGCTACCTAATAATGTGAGCTGTTCCAATACTAAGGAAAACGCAAAGTGGTAAGATTAAAAATTCATAGTGCTTTTGAGCATTCAGATTTTTACTTGATTCATAGGTTTTTAAGGCCAAATGAGAACACTAAAATCTGTGAATCTGACCTCCCAGATAACACAGCTCAGAGGATTCTGTCTAGAGATTCCTGTATTTGACTCAATAAATCCACAGATGAGTTAGAGCACATTTTTCAGAGAGACAGGCAATCCTGGTGTAAGAACTCCCTGTGATGGAGTATTTACCACTTTCCTTGATAAGCTAGGACAACCTGAATTACAATAGGTGTTAAAAATATGTCTTGCTTCCTACTTTAATCCTTCAACTACAAGCTTCTTGCTTTTGTTACGCCTACAGTGAAAAAGCTCATCAATACTCCACCATGTCCGCGTGCAGGTAGTACTGACTATACTTAAATCCTACTCCCTGAAGAATTAAGTAAAACGAAGGTGTCAGTTTAGCTGTTTAATAACCTGCACACATCAGCGTGCTCCCTCCTGAGCGAGTCCCCCTAACCACAGCCATGGGCACCAGAGGCAGGATGGCCTTCTCTAGGGTCCACCCTTTGCGGAGCCTGGCATGCGATGCAGCCGGCCAGTCTGGGGGACACAGGCCAGTACCTGGTGCCACTGACTGGCCTGGGGGTCAGGATATTTTTACTGGTAAAGTCCACAAGGAGTATTAACAGAAGTATGGGACATGTTCCACACTGCAGTGGAAACATCTCATGACAAGGGACACCTGCACTGCTAAGCCTTTTCCCCTGCTACTGCAGGCAACAATGCCTTCTAGAAATGTACTGTGTTTCACCCCACTATAGCAGTTTTACTACTGTCACTGGAAAGCTAGTCAATAATTGGATTCATCTGATGATTAGAAACATCCTCATTTCCACTTCCAGTCCAATGGGTAAAGTTTGTTTATATCCACTGTTCTTATTCAATACTGCCCTATAGCTTAACCAGCTCTTTCCTTCCTCCTCAAGTACAGCCATGATGTATTACTTACCGGCAGCAACATCATTAATCTTCCCAGAGCCTTTTTCAATGAACTAAAATAAGTCAGGTTCTTTTAATCTCCTCTATAAAATACTCTTATTACAAAGCCTAACTAGATCCGGAAGCTTTCTCTTACTAGTTATTTAAATTCTTGTCCTCGTTAGCGTTACAGGATCAGAGCTACCAGTGACATTCCAGATGAACAGATCATTGCTGAGACCTCACCACTACTAACACGTGGCCATCTGCCCACCTGCAGATCTTCTGTTTGTTTTGCAGAACTGCATAATTACCTCTTCTGTTGTCAGCACTCCACCAAATACAATTCCTCTCTTTGAAGTATGGACACATTGAATTTGGCCATATTAGAGCATATTTGTGTACCACCTAGCTCATCAAGCTTCTCTTAGGAATATGGAGACCAACAATAAACTAATTAATAGTTATTATTCTCTTTGCATGCACCAATTTCTGTGGCCTCAGTATTGACAGAAGAAGATGCCTGAACTGACTTCCTTCCTAAAATTGCAAAAGGGAACTACTGGCAGGGTGTTCTAGAAACTGCTGTGTTTTAAGACTCATCCTAGCACTCAGTGAAGCAAAACATCTAACCTTCCCTGCAGGTCAGCAAATAGAGATCGGGACACAGATTAATTCACACTTCTGTTTGCATTATAATAGTATTGTCTCCACAGTGGTCTAAGGATGTCGGGAAAGCTGTACTTGCTTTATAATAAAAGCTATTCTCTCTCCCTGTAATGTTCTTCCTGGCAATCAGAGAAAAAAAAGTGTCATACTGTTTCTGACCACCATTTTTAGAAAATAGGAAAAAATACAATTTTTCAAAAATCCTATTTTTGCTTTTATTTTTGTATTTTTCAGTAGCAAACCTTGATTTCAGATCCAACCACACTTCCATAGACCCCTTCCTCGCCCCAACCCTGCACTGCCACCAGTTAGACTACAGCAATCAGTTAACCAAATTTCCTGGGGTTTTCCAGTGATCTAACTATCCATTTTAATGTAAGATTAATTCTACCACTGTTCTGTCAAAATATCATCACAGTCTGAAACAAAAGGGCTAATGTAGCAGGAGCAATAAATATATTATGCCGTAAAGGCTAAGAAGGATGTAAAACAGAAGACAGAAAATAGTAACGCTTGGGCTGGCAGTAAAACAATAGTAAATGCAGATGCAGTTCACTTTTTACTTGTTCGTTATTTGCATGGCGTTTTAAAGGGACTATTGTAGAATTCCCACTTAATTCTAAGTGTCAGGAATGATTGTTGAAGGGTTCCTTTTCAAAAAGGCCACAACACAATTTCTTACGTCTGCAGATTTATCAGCTTGCATTTTTATTTTTATCCACCCAACTCTGGCCACTAGATGGTGCAGCATAGTAACGCAGCTTACACGGGATGGGCCAGAGCAGAAAGCTACCCTACATGCGCTGACTTGTGTCATCACCCGATTTTCTATTTTGTAGATCTAAGTTTAAACAAACAAATTTAACTTGGTTCACTATCAAAATCGCACATTTTAAAAGCAAATCATACCTATGATTTAGATAAGTATTCAGATCATTCAGACATTACCACAGATAACTGAATTTGACTCCACATTCACAAATTATGTGAAAAACCTCTGAATAAAGGTTAGATACTCAGAACTACAGTTGCATGCGCTTAGTTTTCTTGACTATAAATTCAATTACGTTTCTGCAAATATATAAAAAAAAGTGCTTAACTTACATTTATATTCTAATTTAAACCCACCACAGTCTCTTAAAAAAAAAGTAAATCTCTATTTTATGTATGATTGCAGTTCAAGTGAACGTTTCAGATGATCACTGTAAGTTATTATATCTAGTATTTCAAACATTAGCATAATAATGAAATAAATAACACACCAAAATCAGGAAAGCCAGGAATAACATAATATTTGTCTAGCAGAATTCAGGGGATTTATATGCTGGCTTATTGATAATTATCTGTCACACAAAGCTGCTTTGTAACGTGATTACGGGCAGACAACAGCAAGTCTCTGTTGGTAGACAAACAATGCTAGCTGCTGCTCACACAGATCTAGCAGTGGCAGCTGCTTCCCAAGCTAATGGAGAAAAAGCGAGTATTTCGAGGGTAAATGAGAAATATTTTAGGAAAAAAAAAAGGGACCTATCATCTAGGGGTTTTTTGTGCGTATGAAGATGTAAGTCATATCTCCAATTCCATTTCAAAAAGCACTCTTATAGACAGTCAAAAACTCTTACAAACTTTTTAGGACAGATGAGAACATTTTATCTTTTCTCTTGGGACTGATCACTTTTGTTCACATCACCCCTAAAGTTTTTCCCCATTCTGAAAGGAAGTAGATAAAGGTTTTCTTTCTTTCCCTGTCATCTGCCTTCCAGATGTTCAGACAGGAAGGTAGGAGATTGCATTTGAATGCCTAAGAATGCATTTTCCATAAGTGTTATAAATCTGCCTGAGAAGGATCAGCCTCAACTTTAAGTGTTTTGTTTCTGAAAAACCTCCAGTATCATTCATCTAAGCCACTGTATCCTAGTAAAGAAATTGCCAAGACAGAATCTTTCAGAATTATTTTTAAGGCTTCAAAATTTTCTCTCAGGGAAATTTACAGGCAAAGAACTTTCCTTTAGTGAGTCAACATATTTTCAGCAACAGCAATGGCATTCACATTTCTATACTTCTATCACCTAACTCATCAAGCTTCTCTTAAGAACATGGACACCAACAATAAACTCACTAGAAGTTATTATTCTATTTCTATACTATATGGATTTCATAGAAACTGCTGCCACATATATTACACCATTTTCCATGGATTTGTGCTTCTACACTTTATTTATGGAGACTTCTGATTATGAGTCTTCTGAGCATATTCAACTGTTCTGATCCATGTCATCTTAAGCATCAATGTTTGAGAAGGCTCAGTGGAGTACAGAATCTAACATTTTTGAAGGAATAACCTTCCTTATCTTCCTTTGCGCAGCCACAAAACTCACCGTCCTCATTTGAGGGGGTGGCGGCTGGAAAGAAGAGGTATTTTCTTGAAGATAATAGGAGAAAAAAAAAAAATCAATATACACAGCTACTTCAAGGCACCTGTAACTATAGGCTGACATTCTTTTTAGACTTTTTTACTGGCCACCATTTTATGCAATAGCTCCACCAGCTGTAATCTCGGCTGGTATCACTGCATTCGATAGTTCTTTATCAAAAGCTAAAGCTATTTGGAGCTGGAAGATAAGGTTGATGGCATAGCTCCCCTAATTAGCAGGTCTAATGTGCAAATTATTAAGTACCTTTTTCAACTTCTGGTGAATGCACTTTGACAATAGTTTAATGGGATCTAAAAGCACATTACAGGATTGGAATCAATACGCTGATAATAGAATTTCTACCTTCTACTACTGACAGAGGCAATAGAGCCCCTTTTGAATGTGTCTTTCATTGCAGATAATGCTTTTGTGCCACAATTGCTGGATGGACACTGTCATGAGGATAGCTATTTACAATGATAGATTTATGATGCATTTATTGGGCACTAATTTATTACACACTAAAGTGGTTGTTTAGCTGAAAACTAGAGATAATGTACATTCAACATAAGGAGTGCAAATTAAGCTCTTTTCCCAAAGTGAATTAGCCTTACCTTGACACAATTAATTAGTATGCAATGGTTACATAAGTCAAATACCAGACAAAACGTATTTATCCATATGAAGTTTATTAAGGTACTGAAATGAAGTATAAAAAGTAAATTGTTGCATTAAAACACAGAAGACAGTGACAAGAACCAATCAGTTCTGTTGAACTACACTAACAGGCAGTCTCATCAGAAGATGGTATAGGGTTCTCTCTCCAAGTACAAACATAGTAAAACAGCATCAGAATATTTAACTTCGATTTTGTTTAGTTATTCAGAAACTCACTATTAAATATAACCTTCCTTTCAAGGTTATGCCAAACAATTAAAAATAAAAAGTCTTGATAATACTAGATAACCCTCCGAGAATTTTAACAAACTTAACAAAATTAGGCTACTTTTTACAAGTTTTTGTTGCAGTAGGTAGAGCTGGCAACATCTCTAACTTTTACGTTGTTTCTGAGCTATTTCTCTTTTCTGTGTCCTTCCACCCTACTTGTTGAGGTAGGTTCTAACTTGTGTGGCTAATTTAATTTACTGTATAAAGTACGGAAACCACAAGCTCTCCAGAAAATATTAGCTACTTCTACTTTTTAATTAGAGACTAAACTGCATTTGTATTAGCTGCAACCAACAAAACTATTACTTTAATTGCATTTAAATTAATGGCTTGAGAATACAAACAGATCCCCCCCACCCCAAAAATCCTAGGTTATATTGGAAACTGCCACCATGTGTGCTTTGCCACCTAGTAACCAAATACATGGATACTATAGAGCTCAATTCAGTGTCAGTCACTCAAGAGCACATGCTACAGCAGAGCAGGCACTCTACTGTACAAGACTCTACAACAGAGTAGGTGCTCTAAGAACATGCTTTCTGACACAGCTGTATCGCATGCCTTCATTCCAAGGCTGTGTTTTTTCTGAATACAGTGCAGGTCAGAAATTTTCACATAGGGAGTGTGGCGCAGGGGAAAAAATGACATACGGCATATGTTTAATGTGAAACATTACTTCTATTGGGCAATCGTTGACTGTCCTCTTCAGTTTGATTCAGGAACCCCAAATCTGAGGATACTATTTTAAAATTGTAATGCAATCCAGGTTTTAGGATAACAGGAAATGGATGACAGGAGAGTAAAGATGAAGTCCAAGCCTGATGCTGCTAAAGCAGAAGTCTCAGACATCAAACTTGCTATGATTTAAGCAGCAGCAGAGAACTCCACCTAACAATTTCAGGACTAGCTGCTGCATCTCAGCAGTGCTTGCTGCTTCTGAGAGATGTGCATAGTCCCAGGCTTCCCGGAACAATGGACAAGCCCAAGAGAACTGCTTACCCCCTTTCTGCTACATGTCATATGGTGGTCAGGTCTATTTTTTTGATCCAATTATTAATTAATTAAATACCACAATCAAGTATAAGCAGGCCATAAACAGCACACAATTTTAAATCCTCAAAAATTAAAGAGGAAGCATAACAAGTCTTTAACTAAGAAGGTTAACTGTATTAGAACATGAAGGCACACTTTTCAAGCTCTAGTGACACCGATTTTCTACTATGAGCATGATTTTCAGTACTCACAACAGAGCAAATCAAAGCCATAATCAAATTATACAGTACAATTGCATTAAAAACTCATACTTAAGGACCTAATTAACTAGCCCTAAATAATTGCTTTTTAGAAGCACTGAACGCTGCCTCAGTCCCTGAAAAGAAAAAATGAATTTAAAAAAAAACCTTAAAGTCTAACTTCAGGCCCTCTACTTTGAAAATTATAGCTAAAGGAGACAACACATCTCACAATAAAGACTTGTCATACCATTCTGACTTCTAACTCTGACTCCAAAGCCAGGCACTACTTCTATAGTTTACATACCATCTAACTTTTGCAATTATTTGAAGTGCAATCAAAGAAACAACATAAAAAATTTTGTTCAAGAAATTATCTTGGGTAATAGAACTTTTTATCTGAGACTGTTAGAAAATAATCACTATAGTTTACTACTTAAAAGACCAGACCTTTAAGTCATCATCAAAAGTACAAGATTAGTTATTGTCTACTCCAAATATTGAGACAGAATCCTGACAATGCCTCATAACACACACCACCTTCAACAGTTGTTTCCTATCACTTTTAAACTGAGAAATTAATTAGTAGGGGTAATAATGATTCATCAGTCATGCATAAAAGACAAAAAAAAAGCGAAAGCCATTCTAACCTGTGCTTCCCCAAGGTCATTATTTACCACAGTGAAGTTCAGTCCAAGTTCTTCCACATCCCCTTCATAGCTCTTGAGAAAAAGCAAATTTTTGTACATTTCTGGATCTAATGAAGCTAAATGATGAATGTCCACATCAGCACTTGTCCCCAGTAACTTTGAAAGGAAAAAACTAGCAAATGGCAGCTCCACCAGCATATTTTCATAAAGAGCCTGAAAAACAAAGCAATTAAAAGCACATTAGTTTTTATTATTGTACATGCAGGAATTCTGAGGGCTATTGTCTATTTCTCAACTCTTTGGTAATTCCTTCTTAATATGGTGCCTGAATAGGATCTTCTGGTATGGCAATAGCCTAGATATTGCATGAATTTAAAAATATTCATCCGAAGTTTTAAATTTGAATATTTCACAAGTTCGCAAATTTTACAAATTAATTAAGTGGTGATTGAAAAGGTAAAGTGACTGCTTATCTGTCATTAATCTTCTTGTCCAAAGTACGACAGCAAACAGGAAGTCTATCAACTGCATAGACTGCACGAAAAACAAAGTTTCCTGAAGGACAATGCAACTGCATCAAGAAGTCAGCAACTCTACCTCCACTGGCATCGTCACAAGCAATATTTTATTCTATTCATCTCAGTTGCTACACATAAAATAGTCTGCCCCTTAAAAATAACTATCTAAAACTAGTACATTTTAAAGTACTGCAAATACACTATTTCTCTTGCACGTTATACAGATTCATCGCCGCATGGAGAATTCTACTGCTTAACGGCATCATCAAACCATCCTAATTCCCAAGCCGAGAGCTTATCAGTTATGACTGTACCATATGCCCAGTTCTTCCTATGTCTGACACTGTTACACCAAAAGATTACTGAATCAAAAATGAGTCTGACCTGAATATACAGCACTCATGAAAAATGCATTTTCACTGTAAACTGAGTTTCCTCAAGAATTTTCAAAAATAAACAAAACTTCAGTAATACCACTCTCAGTTATCTACTGTATGACCACATTTCGATGTAATGCACAGTAAGTAACAACTTCATGTTGACTGGAAGAAAAAAGTACTTATTGTAGCTCTCAAAAGATGGAGAGATGGAAACTTCAGAGCTAGAAAGCATGACATCATTTAGAGAAAGTCTACATGAATAAAGGAAAAATAAAAGACCGCTGCCTTTAAAAAAACATCCCTGAAACATACTGTCTGTGCACAGCCTTTCCCATTGCCAATTTGTTTGCCACATCACCATCTCTTAACAATGACAACAAAATCTTTACAGTATCATTAATATAACTGCCAGGCTGATCAGAAAAGGCATCATCAACACAACATCATTTGTTCTCTTTTCACTCTTCAAGAGCAGTGTTTCGGCTTTACTTAATTCCTCCGTAATCTGCTGCAAACTTAGAAAAGGAAGCACAATGAACAAAAAAAGAAAAAAAAAAAAAAGTAGGTGTAATCACTCAGTGATACCCAACAAAGACGTTAAGAAAAAAACACACAATTCCTTAAACTTTTGAAAGAACATTTCTATGAGGTGAGTTAGTCCTTGCAGAAGGAATTGAGAATAACGAGTTCAAAGCCAAAGGGTGCATTATATTTAGAGCTATATGATTTATTCAAGGTGTAGAAGTCGAAATCCTCATTTGTATAGTTGACTTTAAAAGCAAACTAGAGGGATAAATCATTAATTTGCAATGTATAAGGTCAGTGTTTGCTGTTCCTGCATTAGTAACAATAAAGCCATTGTAATTCCTTAAATATATCAAAGCTACCCGAATTTAAAATGGAATTCCATCTATGACTCATAAAATGTAAATGTAGAGGTGTAATTTTTTACACAAGGCAGGTTTAAGCCTTTAGAGCATTTAATATACAAGGACTAATAAATGATAGCACTAAAAACTATGATCACATCAGCTAAATGGATTATAAATTAAATTTCCATAATGTATGCAACTGAAATACAAATGTAGACATAAATCAAGGTATTTTCTAAACACAGGTTAATTACACAAATTCAAAACCTGTCTATTTTTTATGCAAAATAATCCACTTAGCATTTTTCAAACTGGTCTTAAGTCTTCGCCACTTGCAACACTTGATCCTAGAAGCGTATCAATAATTCCTTGTCAGGAAAAAACGGCAATAGGTATATTGAAGAAACTTGTACGTTATTTTTCAAATGTCGGTCTTTTATGAGTGTTTATTGCTAGAAATTGTGCCAAAATGATTTGAAATAAAAAGGATTAATTATGGTAGAAGCTTTTTAATATAAGTGAGTGCAGCTGCAATGCAATTAATGCAAATTGTGACACTATCAGGAAAATAAATGTGAACAACATCACTGGCTATTTCTGTTCGCTGCCAAATAACTTCAGTAATTTACTACATTAAGAATCAATAAAAAAATAATGCATTTCAAATGCATCACTATTAATCTTCAGGTAGTACCAAAGTGAACATTTATAACTTCATCTAAAAACTATATAAAGCATTTTTAAATAAACTAAATTGGGCAACTTGAGAATAACTTTAATTACTACTTCTTCTCTTAGCTAAGTGATTGCAATAATAAAAACAAAGTATTTTTGGAAACAAGGCAAACAGTAGTGTTTTCATTAGTTTGAAAGTCAAGCTATCCTAACAAAGTTTAATAAAAAATGCACTAAAACTCTGGTAAATAAAACGATTAGCTCCGGGGTTTTTTTCCAGAGGTAAATCATACCATTACAGCTCCAGCACTGTGCAAAGGTGCTGAAAAATGCTCAGTACAATTGAGTATGACTGAATAAAGTGAAACTTGATCTTTCAGTTTCAATCTAATTTCCCCATTTCTCAGTCAGAATAAACTGATCAAACTACCTGTTGCTGCCAAAAAATATAATTCCACCGATTCCTGCCAGAGGGACAAAACAAATCAGCTTGCTGATTCAACTGGGTTTCTTTGCAGATTATTTGTTTGGGGGGCGTTTTGAGGGAAGAGATTGTCTGAAGTTGAACTTTCTATCAAATCAGAATCAGATCCAGCTCGCAGAGATGGTGGAAACTGGCTAAGAACAGCAAGACCATTTGCTGGAATGGGAGAACAACCTTACGGCAGCCAGCTGCCCGCAGAAGTCCACCCTTACAGGTATTTTTCTTACTGCAGCTAATCTAACGGCCAAAAGGCAAGTTTCGCTCCTTCCCTCTTTTCCTGTAGTGATTTGTCTTGGGGAGCTATAGGTTACACGATTTTAGGCTTAGTTTACTGCCAGCAATAACACCGATGGAAGAAAGCGGCTTGCGCTTGGAGCGAGGTGACTTATGTTTGTAAGTCAGAAGTTCTGTTCATACACTGCTTAAAGAGATCAAAGCCAGCAAGCTTCAATAATACATATTTTCAAACTAATCTGTTCTTAAACTTCAAGTGCTCTCACCCACTGGCAAGTTTTCTTTAACTCTGATGCTTGTCTCCTTTAGGACTGGTGACATTCTATGCTGAATTCTGAAAGTTCACATTCCCAGTTTTCTTATCTAACAACCCTTTACTTGATACATTGTCTATATCCTGCAGTCCCATAAACCAGGACTGACTACATACAGGAAAAAATCCAGATAGGAAGTCAATAAAAGGAGAAATTAGTGGTCAAATATGACATTACACATCTAGTTTCTCATGTTTGGGGAGAGGCGGGAGGGGGAATGACACACAGACTTGATTTAACAGAACCTATATACCTCCCCCTCCCCAGAAGGCTGGCAGTATTGGCATTCCACTTCCACATAAGTTCAGTTTGCAGTTGCAAGCTTGGGGCAAGAGGCGAATCTGAAGCAGGGAGAGGGACGTCTACATCAAGGGCAATCACACAAGCAGCGCAGTGCTCCTAGCGCTCCAGCAAAAAAAAAAAAGGTTACATCTGCTGAAAGGGCCAACCTGGAATTCCCAGCACTGTATCAACGTGTTCTAGGTTCAAGATGTTCTTTAGGCAAAGTTATGACACCTCTAGATAACCACTAAGATAACTTCAAAGCTTCTGAAACAACTACACCAAAAAAGCCTGACCTATTTTTACAGTAACAAATTAGGTTGTGTACTTTCACCCCCTACTCTCCCTGAATATCTTTGGTTTTTTGGTTTTTTCTTTTTTTTTTTTTTTTTTTTTAAATGAATGGTTAAAAGAAGTTCTTTCTGTCTGAAAGGCTAAAAGCAAGACTTCACTATAGAAGAAGTAGTATTCAGTGAAAGGAACTTCATACACCTCCCCTCTCCTCTGTGAATGCCCGTAGAACACACCAGAAGATTGAAAACAAATTAACAGAAAGTCTACTGCAGTTAATAGGTTTCTACTTCACACACAAAGCATGCAGTCTGAACTCTACTGTCTCTCTTTTAAATAATATTAGCTAGTTACAGTAAGGCATCTAAATATTGTCTAGTTCAACTACAATTAATTGCAATATGGATTAGTTACGCAACCCTTTACTCAAGTCAGCAACATAGACATCTTGGTCATCTAAAGTGAAAAACATTATGTTCAGATACCGGACATACACAGATATAACGGATGCATTCATTAAACATCTGTGATGGGAGAAGGTGGGAAGGCATGGTTAAGGGCAATAACTTTCAGAATACAGGCACACAATTGCTAGCTTTAAAATATTACAGAACAAAGATCTCAGCTAGAAGGACAGCTGCAGATAGTAAGATGGGAAGAAATATGAAACGTGCAGTTCTCCAGACAAGGACTTTTCTCTTGTTCTCAACGTAACTAGAGTAATACCAGACTGGGACTAGATAAAGTAACCACCATAGTATTATTCAAGCACGACATGGTCACACAAGGTACTGTTCAGGTATTAGCCCAAGATTTAGGAAACATCTCTTCAGAAAGAAAAGACTTTGCGCCATTTTAAAACTGGACAAACTTTCAGCTACTCTAAGCATTTCAGTCAAATTAGCTATATACAGCAGAGGTTACATGCTGAACATGCAACATGTTGAATAAAGTTCAAATTGCGTAAACAAATTCACAGATGAACCAACTAAACCTCCCTGACTGTGAGGCAGCTTTAATGCCTTTACTTACACTTTCAGGTCTACAATTAATTATCTCATTTATTATTTTAACTAAAACCTGTCTTCAGAAAAATAATTAATCAGTCATTGTTCTTACCCTCCATTAATCCTTCACAACCCAGAACTGTATTTTAAAATCTAAACAATGCTAAAGTCATACCCCTAGAAAGACACATGGCTTATGGGCTGAAGCAGTAAATGACTGGGCTGAAATTCAGTTATTTCCCTAATCAGCCCCCAAGACCATAACCCCTTCTATTTCAGTCATTTTAAACAGTTACTATTAAATAATACTTAGCACTTACAGAGTGCAATAGATCTTCAAAGCTGTACAGAACCATTAATAAAAATGATAGAAAAATAGCAAAACCATTAGAACTTCCTTCTACCTTATTATTTATATCCTAGATATATCTCATCACACGCAAAAAGCCTTTGGGGCCAGCAAGGCCTATTCTACCCTAATGAAAAAGATAAAACTAAAAATATACGTTACATCAACATGTACCCATATTTTTGAAGCAGTTTTAAAGCTAGTGTTTAGTAATTTTAAGATAATTGCCTACAGATATACTTAATAATGTGCTTTAAAGTGAGCAAAACCAAACCAATATTGTTCCTACTGTCAATAGGGTAAAACTAACCTAAAACCTTGCAGTATTACAAGTACCTTCACTTTTTTTTTTTTCTAAAAAAATAAAGCCTTTTGTAAATTGGTCCCACTTCCGATTTCCCAGTCCCCAGGAATTTGAAGGTCAGTAAGTACAAGTTCATAGAAGTTCCAGAGATTTGGGGTAGCAAAGACTCAGGTGCAAGTGGCCTGCCTGTCAAATTTGCCGCAGTCAGTGTAAATACCTGAAATGGATTCCAGGTGTGCGATAAGCACAAAACAAACTCATGACTGACTCATAAACTCATTACCATTAAAATGTAGGGATCCATTTACAAAGCCTCCACTGGAGCATATCAAGTATAATGACCTTGAGTTATTTTTTAATTTAAAAATGGAAAGTCATGCTTGTATTTTTATTCTAAGAAATTAGCACGTACTTAATTTTATTACAAGAGCTTTTATTAATAAAATAGTGTGCTTTAGAAATGTTGGTCCTTGCAGAAAACCACCATTTTATCAGCTTGGTACTTTCTTTCTGTTTTAATAGGAACAGTTATCTCTGTAACTTACACCATGCATATGATACAAATTGCTATCAATATCATTTGGGGGTTTTTGAGGGACAGGAGAGGGAAGGACTAGAGGCACCTGTGGATGCACCAGATAACTACCAGTTATCATTTACTACACAAGTTCCGGTAAAGGCTTAACAGATTTTTCTTGTCTCAAATTTAAACACAATTTAGCAAGAACTGAAAATAAAAGGAAGACATCTCCTCCTTATTTAAGGTCTAATCTTCTGAAAAACTGAAACATTTACTACTATATAACTAACCTCTCGATATGCTTCTAAGATAAATCTGTATTTTAATAGCAGCGAAACCAGTCATTTTTAAAGACAATTCAAGTAGAATAAAGAATTTCAGTAAATATTCCAGACTTCATTGATTGAAATGGACATAGGTGTTCCCAACTGTGAAAAAAGATCAGGATACCATTACCACACACTCCAATTGTTTATTTATTCCCTGTCGAGGAACCTGATTTAGAGGCAATAAAATGCAATCAGTACACAAACCAGAAGCAGGAATCATCTGCTAATGGAACTTTTAATTGAGGAGTGACCACCGACATGAGGTAATTCTTTCCATGCAGAACTCCTTGCAGAGACCTCTACGCACTTTATCACGGTAAACAATCACGAACATATGCATTAAAGAAAATTTAAATACATTATGACCCAATAAATATCACAATCCATCAATACACACTTTTCCTTCCTAAAGATTTAGAGTTAAAATACCACATTTCATTAGTCTTTTAGTGCTAGACATGTATTTACAAGGTTAGTACTAAGGTAGCTATCTGTAATCAAAAGATAATTAGTTATGTTAAATGAACCAGTACACTAAGGAATTGTCAAGCTCAGTAAGTGTGTCAGAAAACAGGTTCAGATTAGTTTACATCTACATTCATAAATAATGAAATCACTTCCATAAGGTATCAATTTCATTCTCTTATGACAGTGTTTCTGCACTGTAAATATATAATTAAAAGGGCACGCCAATTCACATAGTAAATTCCTGTTCTGATTCCATTTCAGATGATTCAGGATTTTCTGAGACAAATGATCAGCTAACTTGCTTTTAAGCAAACTGCTGAGTTTACAAAATCATGTGCACGGTAACTGAAATTAATAAAACAAAAAGTTTATACAAACTACCTCCCCTTTGCATCATTATCACTAATTCCATACCTATCTTTGGAGGTACTAGCCGTATCAATTGTGGCTGCAGCACAAGTCAATTACGAGTCTACTGATTTAAGCCAAGCCAAAGTAGATCTTTATCAAAATGACAATCAGCAAAGGGAAAGGGTAGTGGAAAAATCCGAAGGGAAAACAAAAAAAAACCCCGTCAACAGAGAAACAGAGGAAGAGTAGCAGCGCAATGCTTGACACACCGTCCTGTCAAGTATTCAAGCACACAAAACCCAATTCTTCTCATTGTAGAGTTTTCTTGCTTTGTTTTCTCTCTACAAGCTCTTGGTGCAAAAAGGGCACACTAATCTGCTACTAGAAACATTTGCTTGACAGTTCTAACGCCGTATGTGCAGCTTATTAATGATTTAAGAGTTCAGGATCTGATCCAGATCTCGCTGTGAAAAGACTCCCATTGATTAAATCCATTTCAGATAAGGCCCCGGGATGATTAAGAACTAAAATGGATGCTGTAGACACTGCTAATCTTAGAATTGTACCTTCCAGCCAGGAATACTATCTCACACAACAAATGATATATCACAGCTCTATTCAAATTTACGAACAAGAACACTCTCTAAGATCCAGAAAAATAATCTAATCTATAATTAACAGTCCCACACTCACTACTAGGGTAATAAAATTTGTATTTGATCTACTATTACCCTGCCAATGTTTAATTTTTCCAAAAGACATATAACTTTTTTTCAATTATGTATGTTTAACAACATTTAGGTATGTGCAGAGAACAGTCCGTTGTATCTTAAATCAGTAACCTACAAAAAGTCATATGAAAATAAACAACTTAAACCTTCATCAACGTAGTACAGACCAGGCCACACAAATTACTGACTCCTGTATAGCATTAAGCATTAATGATCAAATACGAAATCTAGATTGTCTCATTTATCCACCATCAAAATAAGGCTGAAATTTAAAATAAACACACTATTATTGTTCAGTCCTTGCTGCTGCTTCTACTATCCAAGTTCTTCATTTGGATCCACAAAGGAAGGACTCTGTTCAAAACAACAACTCAAACCACCACTTCCTTCCCAACCATTTAAGACAAAAGCTAAGTCTTGGCAAAACAAATTTAAGTCTTTTCAGAAATCTCTAGTGTTTTCCAAGGACACTGCAGATTCTGTTTCTTAGGATAAGGGAGTTAATATATCAAATAATTAACATTTAATATAATTAATACTAATTAATACTTAATATCTCAAAGAAAGTGCGTATGTTCTTCAGCAACAGGAATGCATGACTCACTAGTGCTCTTCCACTATACTGGCACAAGAGAAGAGAAATAGCAATGGTTGGATTCAGTATAACCAAAGATTCTGAGTGTATTAGACAAAAATCTCTACTGTCAGAGTGAATCACTTCGTTAAAGGTGCAGAGACATTCACTGCAAAATATAATATATGCAAGAACTAGCAGCTATACAACAAAGACAAAGAAGAGGAAACCATAAAAATTACATTCTAATATTTCTGTGGAATTCCTGCCATATTCTTAAACTAATGCTGATACTTCATGAAATTTAAGGAATTATTGTAAGAAATATCTGCTTGACGTCAAGTAATTCCGAATGCAAAGAACGTCCTTTTCCACAACATATGTTATATTAACATTATTTAATAAATGTAAATGTAAGCTGGAAATGGAGAAAGATAGTGTGGTATACAAGACAGAGTTTAGGTCTGAACACGGTGAAGTTTAGATTTTAGTTCTGTACTTGCCACTGTCCTACTGATCACTGCTTCTGTTGAAATGGTTACCCAGTGTCTCACTCTTCCAGGTTTGCAGCTGACCATTTAAGAATCAGTGCAGAGATCATCCTCACTTAAGATTCTCAGGTGTTGCTTCCAAACTTCCCTTCACTGGTTATGCTGCTCAAAGTTTTGGTAGCCTGTCAGGGTAACAACTTCTGTCTTCTTGGGAGCCAAGTCCACCACCATCGCCAAAGCCACAGCAGGGAAGTCTGCACGGGCCAAGATTTTTACTGCTGACAGAACTGGTGGTAAGGATGTTAAACCAACTCAGGTGCCTCCTCACAGCCCAATCCTACCTACTGTGAGAGCAAAAGGATTACAACATCCCATCCATACTTCTGGGACACCACACGGGACATGAAGACTTTACTTTCCAGAGAGGACAACGAAGAGAATTTGGGGCTAGAACACCTCTTCTGAATATCCACGACAGCCCAGGCCACCCTCAGCTCTCAAGCAAAGCCTGGGACTCAGAAACTCACTGCTATACTTCCACCGGGCAAAACCGAAAGGTCCCAGTATCAAACCCTGCCGGTGGTGGGAGACTGCTACCCAGGCGTGCATGGTAAGCTGAGCTTTTACTTTTAAGGAAGAGAAAGGAAAATGCTTAAAAGGCACCAATGTTAAAATAATATTTACATTACAGAGTAAAGTCACTCCAACTTGAGAAATGTAAACTTTGGAACTGTTTGAGTAGCTGTTGTTTAAGCAAACTCATTTCTGCCTTTTTTTTTTTCACAATGATTTCAGATAACATATGCAATTACATGATCACATCGTATTCTTTCTACAAGACCTTTTGCTCATTCAGTGGTCAGCAGAAGTTGCATGGACAGCCACACAGTGTGTGTATAGTATATAGATTTCAATTTCTTCACTAACAACAAAAATACACCTCAAATAGTCAACAATTTATCTAGGGTTAAAATAACCTAAATTTTTTAGACACACCATTTTTAAAGGTAAGTTTTACATTTTCAGATGTTTCCACTTCTGAACTGACCAATTAACAGAGAAGACGTCAAGATGTTAGAAACTTCCTGATGAGAAGAAAAACCAAACTAGGTGTAAATCTATGGTACTGAAAGTTAAATGTATTTGGATATCAGTATGAAGTGTTTACCAAGAGACAGAGAATTTCTATAAATTATTATATTTTAATGTATTTATTTTCTGATAACATTGAAACTTCTTACGTGAGAGTTTTTGGTGGCAGCGCTCTTTACATACTGGTTTCCACAAATAAGAAATTGCTGTGGATGCCTGAATGCTTCCTTTGCATTATACCTATTTTGTTTACAAAGGGGCTTTTAATAATCCACTATTGCTCTCAAATAACCCTGTGCAAAGTACAAAATGGACACATTTTTGAAAACGGGTGAGTGAGTATTCAGTAACTCAACCAAGATCACAATACTGGCAGGTTTTGAATAGTATGGTCGTGCCTTATCTTTCTGTTTAATTCGTCAAGTCTCTAAATACACTACTAAAAAGGTGTCTGTGCACCTGGATAGGGGTAATTATTAAATAACACTGTCTATTCTTTCCTTATGTAAACATACTGCAAATACAAAAACAATTTATGCTTTCAAAATGTTAAATAATAGATCCTCTGATTTTAAAAAGACAAAACCAAAAACTATACTTGCAGCACTCTATGGGAGATAAAACACATTTTGCAACTTCTGTCTTTATGCTAATATTTGAAATCCTATTACAGAAGGAAACATGTTATTTTGACAGAGGAAATTAAAGACTCAAAATTAAAACATTTTTTTGAAAAAATGTTTCAAACTTCCCATTGATAATTGAGCCCTGCCCCATTCCTAGATAAACACCAAACATTTTTGGAGTGAAATAACTTCCTCACGATACTACAGCAGTATTCACTTCCCCACTCCAAAAATCTGTAGATGCAGAAAGAAAATAAAGCCTTGGATATGTAACATAGGTCATAATTACAAACTATTGTATTAGCACTGAATTCATCTCCTATTAAGAGCAGAAATATCCTTAAAAGATTATTTTATTGAAATGGCTGATTTGAAATTTTCATTATTTAACAGGTTTAGCTAGGATGAATTAGCAGAAAATTGGCCTACAGAGTGGCAGTTTAACTCAGTTGACTGGCAACTCTAAAGAACAGCACCTTGTTTCAACAACTCAAGTTTGCCAGCAACATCCTCTGAAACCGCTTCCAGCTACACTAAAAAGGACAGCCAACTACATGTTAAATCTCACTAGAAGTCAGCAGGATTTTAGCCTCAAAAGTAATTCAAGCAGTTAAATGGGAGTTCTCCATCTTAAATACCTTCAGTTTAGGATAGCTGAGAAGCAATCAATACATTTTATTCTGAAATGGAATTTGTATTCCAAACTTTGTTTCACAATTATTAGCTTTACAAAGATGATTTTAAGGGCTTAGAAGGACACATACTCAGTACTGAACTTCACCATAAAAGAAAACTGAATGTAATGGATGTTTGTGATGTTTTCTCTCTTTTTTTTACCCCTTCATTTTTCATCTAGCTCAATAAATGCGTATTAGTCTTTGAATGTTCACAACACCGAAATATCAAGCACTAAAACTCAAGAAAGACGCAAAATATATGAAAAACCGAGCAGAATACGTGAAAGTTAATTTGCATATGGCTCTTAAGTATGATAAATGCCCACGGCAAATTTTAGATGCCAGCAAAAATTGCACACCTCAGACAACTAGAAACTGTTTGTTTCTGAAAATACTAATTTAATATATTCCAAATGATGAAAATGTAACTGCAGCCAGATTCCAGAAAGCTTCAGGTTAAAAATCACCATCATCAGAGTAGTTCTATTGGCTTCAACTAACTCAACTTTAAGCAAGAGGATAAACACAGAAGTAGACATATGCATACTTTGCTCAATGGCAATACTGCTCAACTTGCAGTCAGGGAATCTTAAATACTCTGTACTTCTGCAGTATGTAACATATTAAAACAAACCAGAAATTTGGGTGATATGTGAAAATAATGTTCAGATCCAAAACCTGAAAGTTATTTTTCCTCAGCTCTAAAAAAATCACTTTTTTTCCCCATCTACACCTAGCTGAAAAGAACACTACTGAATTATTTCAGTACTACTATAGCTTTATATTATATAAATCTGTTTTTACCTTTCCAAGCATTCTTCCAAGAAAGTAGTAATGTCGGGCATAAGAGTCTCCAACAAGCATCTGTGCAGCAGGGTTGGGGTAAAGAAGTCCCTCATTGGTGGTCTTAAAAAATCCCTGGTTGGGGTTAAATCCTGATTTAAGTAGTTCATTCAGAAATTCTCTGAAAATTCCACCACCATCAATACCAGCTTCATCAAGACCATGTGCATTGAGTAAGTGAACACGAATGCGCTTTTTTAGGTCAGGTTCTGCAGAGAAAGGAGAGACACAAACTCAAACACAATTATCTGCTTGAATCTTGTTCGGATAAAAACACATTTAGCTACACATAAACATATCTACTCTAATTTTATATTAAAAAATTGAAGTAGTAAATAGTACTGCAGCAAAAATCTATTGATGCCTTGAATTTTGGAATATTCAGTATGTGAAACCTACGTTGTACAAAGGTGCTTGCTTTAAGCAAGAGAGAGTGGAAAGACACTAGGCAGGGGAATAAGAAAAATCCTACAACACATTTTAAAGAGGCTGAAGAATAATTTGAAAATTCTATTTATATAAAGTATTCTGAGTGCAAGGTTAACTTTCTCCTGCCTGAAGGAACCGTCAATAAGCACTGCATTCCCTTAGAGGGGCTGACTTAAGCTATACCATTAAATAATATTCTTTGAAATTGAATATTTTTGGTACTTCAGCCTCATTGCTTTGTCATGTAATTCCAGTGAGCAAGGTGTGGTTAAGATGGACATGTTCTGAAGGTAGCTGTTCTGCTCTGTTCTCATAAACGCTGCTACTTGAGAAGGCAAGCAGTATTTAGTCCTTGAACTATGCATACGTAACAGGGAAGGAGGGCCTTTTTACTCAATTCACTGAAGGCTTCGAAAGACCTAACCAAGTACACAGCTTTTATTGGAACCCTTGCATTGACTACGCTTGCATACCAGCAAAGCAACTAGTAACAATAAAACCTTCTACTGCTTCCATGTGCTACAGATGCACATACTATGGATGGGCACCTGATGTCCATGAAAGAATCTTCAGCACCTTGTAGCAACGGAATTTCTCCTGAACCAGCAAGTGTTCTACTTGCACTCTCCCATGAGCAAATGCCTCTACATGTACTAGTAACTTCCCGTTTCACACTCTGCTATTTTTAAAAATTACCTTCTAGTTCCTCATTCAAGTGAAATGCCCTCCTGCACTACTTTGTCTGGAGACTCCCGAGATATTGCGCATTAATGTTAAAACTTTTATATGTGGAAAATGTTGGTTTAGTGCTTTTTAGGGCCTTATAAAAAAAATCAGTTACTTTCTCTTCCTCTGTGTACTGAACAGATGCACAGCAAGGAGGGAAAAATGGTCCTAAAACACATTCACATGTCAAAACAGGTGACCAGGTAGAGGTGGACCCATGTTAGTACAACCTCTGAAAAGAAGAGTTGAATTTCGTAACTCATACAGCTAGAAAGTATCTAAACTGTTACTGGAAGGCCACTGGATGCTGCTATGGAATATTTTGAAAATTCCAGTCATGTGGCAAAATAAAAGTGATCAATGCTTGCACTATTAAGCATACAACAACCAAATAAGAATACAAACCCACTAGAACCAACCCCATACATTTCTGCTATTCCAAGCTTGTTTTCTTGATGATCTCAGTTAAGGTACTGTGGAAATACTAACTTCGTACAGCTCTCTTCTCAGGGCCAGTAGACAAACTGGATACCCCTCCCAAATCAATGTTCTTCACTCTCTCCTGATCAATTCTAGGACCTCATCTATCATCTGTTCAATCTCCCAGATCGATTTTAATCAATCCAGTCTATAGTTTTGAAATTTTCAGTAATTTCTTTTCTGCTCTCTCACATGGTGCCTGACCTACTCCCGAACTAAAATTATTTTTAAAAATTATACTATCTCAGAATACTGGCTTTTTTAAAAAGGTCCAGCCTTCTAATTTAGTCCTTACTAATGCTAAATAGCACCAGTACAGTACTACATAGCACTATTTGTGTGTGTGCATATACATGGTGTATCATGCACACATGCAGAAAAATAGGTTTTCACATTTCAATGGCCAATTACCACTACGGACTCTCTGTACTTGTAAACGAGACATAAATCATCACCTAGAGATTATTTTCAATTGCTTGCTACAAGCTTATTGGGATCTCTCTTGTCACCATTTTATGAGTAATTATCTTCCTAAGGAAAGGCTGGAAATGTTATCTGGAATTACACACATGTACATTCAGATGAATTCTGTATTAATACAAAAGCTCTTTTTGCTGAACAGAAAGCCTGTCAGAATCACAGAACAGTTCAGGCTGGAAGAGACCTCATACGGTCTAAAATCCCCACACTGAAAGCAAGGCCAACTTCCAAGCTAGATCAGGATGCTCAGTGCTTAGTCTATTTGAGTTCTCCAGTGTTGGAGATTTCACAGCCTCTCTGGACAGCCCATTTCAGTGCCTAACAAGTCTCACTGTGAAACGCTTTTTCTATATAAGTCCAGTAAAAATTTCCCTTGCTGCTACACGTCACCTCTGCACCTTCTCAAACTGGCTTCTGTAACCTCCCAGGTGCAGCAACAATTCCTTTTTAGCCTTTTCTGTTTGAGATTGAACACAGTTCTCCCAGTTTCTTCTCATATGCCATGTGCTCCTGTTCCACCTTGGTGGCCTTCTGCAGCACACATTCTTGTATGTTAATGTTTCTTTTTGTACTGGGATGCCCAAAGTTGGACTTCAATGGTTCAGCAGTGCTGAAACTGCGAGCCATGTTTTTGCTAATACAGTCCAGTATGCAGTTAGCCTTCATCTCATCAAGGGAAGGGAAACTCTTTATTTGTTCTATTTGTTGCCCACTATGAACCCCGCAGTCCTTTATTGAAAACCACTTTCTAGCCAGTCAGTGCTCAGACCGTACTGTTACATAGGGTTATTACAGCCCAGGTACAGGATTTTGCTTCATGAGGCTTCTGTAAACCCTTTTCTTCAGTCTGCTGAGGGCCATCTCAGTGGCAACGTGACCTTCCAGTATATTGACTACTCCCCTCAATTTCATATTGCCTGTGACCTCGCTAAAAGGGGAATATATCCCAGCACCCAGATTGTCAGACTGTAGATTAAGTTTAGGAAACACGCATTCTAAAGCTGCTTTTGTAGTTTAACAAAACTACGTTGTCAAAATGTAGTCTTCAAACAAAATGTGTGTTTAATAAGAGGATAACTTTAAATGAGACAAACAGGTCGACTTGCCTGTTACTTGACATTACATTACTGAAAAGCTTAGATTGCAGCTTCCAAATTGTATTTTCATACATTTGGGGGAGAGGAAGGGGAAACAGAACAGACTCAACTTTTTCTATTTTCCAATTCCATTTCATCTTTCTCTTATTAAAGAAACAGTTGACGACTCATACTAAACTTAGTACAATGAAACTATTCACAACCACTAGGAAAGAGGCTAAGCAGTCAATTGCAGGTGTCATCTCTAGATGATTACACAGTGAACTCTCCTGATTAGCCTTTAAACCTTTCCAAAAACAGCAGAACTTAATTTCTACTTAATTAAAAAAAAAAATTTGTCTAAATGTGTATCTTTTAGGTAGTTACAGTTTTAAACACAGGTATTGCTATACAAAATCTTATTTATAAATAGAATAGTATCTTTAATACTATCAGAATAAAGGAAATTAAGAAAAGGTATGATCTCCAGTAATTTTACACAAACCAATACCAACACCTCTTCTTCTCCTTTAAACTAGGCAGTTTTCTAGGACAGAACTCACGTGGCACAGCACGTGAGATTCACATGGCAAACCTGAAGTATTTGGCAAGTATTCTTTTTATACCCAAAAATACCATGTAACTAATAAGGACTGAATTTTGGCAGGCTTTATCCACACTGGAATTTTGGCTTCTAGAGCGGCCGCTCTCACACAAATTCACACTAAGGTATGATTTAAATCAATGTGGTAAAATATATACTGCTACACACTATCATGACAAGGTGCACTGCATTGTCCTTATCAGACAGGCTGTATCTAGCAAATCCTGTGCAGTCTAGGTATTTTTGTTGACACAGATTACCAAAGCAGATAATATCTAATGAACTACACAGATAAATGTACAAAGTATGGTTATTTGGACAAGTACATGAGAAGAAAAGCCTCATAAAAGTAGGTTTGATCTAAGGAAGGGTGTGTTAAAGAGAATGAGACTGCAATAATCAGAAACAATGTGGATGAGAATTACTTCACTGTTGGGGTTGATGTAGCTTGAGTGTTAGCATGACTAGGCCGCTTAAGCAAAACAGTTAGCATAACTGAACAGGTCGTCGGAAAGGACAGTTAAGAATAACAACTGAGAAAGTTCTGATAGTGCACATGATGTGGGTTAGCAAAAACAACATGTGTTCAAGGACGTGAAGGCGGCCTGTTGCTATTGGCGTTAGTGCATAGTTACCAATCAGAAGGGAATATGGGGTGCGTGAACAGCGCGTGATTTATGTCTGTAGCCTATCCGAATAAGTGTGATCGTGTGTACAGATATGGAAAATGTATATAACCACGCAAGCAGAGCAATAAATCGAATCAACTGTGCATTGCATCAATGTGTGAGAGTCATTCCTGTCCCTGCATGGATGCTGAAACTCGGCACTTTATGTAAAAATGAGGAAATTCAACTTTAAAAGGACTTTTACATCTTAGAGCTGATACACTTTTAACACCCTACTCAAGTAAGCAAATCTGTAACTACATGGTAAGAATGGTTAAATGTTATAAACAAGCTGATAACTTAATTGTAAACCTACCATTTTCAGGAGAAAGTTTATCATAAGCATCTTCATAAATATAATTTCTTCTGATAGTGACATTAATTCCATCCAAAAATGGCCCATCTCCTTGAACTTCTTGTTTATCAGCATAGATTAGTCTTTGAAAAATCTGTTAAAATGAATGAAAGGAGAAATAATGTCATTGTGCAGATCTAAATAGTCAATGAGAGATGGTAATTCACTACTCTTACTGTCCTTTGAGTTGCTTCTGGGCACTCACTTTCAAGTGATTTGTCCTCTCTCTCACTGAGCTGCAGAAACATAACACGAAGCCATGTCCCAGGGGAGGGAAGGAGAGGGGACAGACATTCAAAAAATTTTTTCATGCTAAGATATCATCCTCAATTCTTTCTACATAAAGAGGCACATCTACAGACACTGTGTCAGTGATTCCTGTTTCATCTCTCTAACTTTCAGAGTTCTGAAATGCAAAGTATTCAAAAACAAAGGGAAAAAGTCACATGAGTGGTTTGCACACAGAGGCAATCCTCAATACCAGTAAACAATTCTTTCTCGTTTTTTTTTTTTAATGCTTAGGAACATTTCCAGCAACAAGAAATTAGGTATCTGTACTCCTCTCAGGAGCAGTGAGCAAAAAATTCAAAGCAAAATACTGGAGAGCACTGCCATATTAAACAAAGAAACAGAAAATCATACCATTTAAAAAAAATAACACCAGCTGAAGTACAAACTGAACTTCACATTGTCCCTTTACAAGTCTTCACAACAGGAACCTGTTACTGTTCACCTCAAGAGTAACTGTATGTGCGCTTCTATGCCAAGAAGTAGCATGGGAGAGGGCTGCTTAATATATAATTATGTTCAACACACTCTCGGTCCAGGGAGTGCCTGTTTACTACATCCTCTCTTGCATCTTTCCCATATTCCGTAAACAGTCTGGTACATTTTCCAAGGGATGTAATCTCCCAGTAATATTACAGACTGTTTTCTCAACTAAGAAGATCAAGTACGAGTCTCGAGGGATGTTTAAAAATAACAAATTTACCATGAAAATTTACCATGAAAGAGGAAAATCTGACAACAGCAGACAAAGCCAATGAAAGTATGGCTTAAGTAAGTGAGAACCACAGCACCTGATACAAATTGGATTAATTAATTACCTGTCACAGCTAACTATCAGATTGAAAGGTGCACAACAATGTGCCTTTTTTTTGGGCTATGAATTGGTTGTTTGTGGTGAGAAATACTGTATTGTATATACTTTGTTTTGTGTATTTGTTCTTATCATTGTTATTATCATCACTATTTTTAGTATTATTAGTAGTATTAGTATTTCCTTTGTTGCCTTATTAAACTGTATTTATCTCAACCCACAACTTCTCCTCCCCATCCCACGGGGGGGGGGGGGGGGGGGGGGGGGGGGGGGAGGGAAGGGTTAAGCGAGCCGCTCTCTAGTGGGTAGTAGTTTCACCCCGCAGCTGGCAAAAACATATGTGCATCTCAACACAGCTTTAAGAAGTCCAGAGGTTACAGACAGTGACTAAATCGTGACACCCCTGCTTGAGGTCAACTCCAATTGTTTCCCTGTAATCCTAGTGCAATATTGCCATACAGTATTATGATGTTTTGTTGAAACAACTGTTTTCATAGAAGCCTGGAAAAAAACACTCCTCTACCAAAGCTGTCACTGTCTTTTTTTGACAAATACTGATTTACTTTCCCTATCAAACTATTCTTAATTCCCTCGATGGTGTCTTGCAACTTAATGTTTCCAAGACATTTCAGGGAACAGTTTTTAAGTAATTGATACTGTTGACAACAAAAGCAGTCCAGAAAAAAAATATGGGTAACAGAATAATAGCTTTTTAAAAAACAAATGATGCAAACTGAAATAGGTAATAGAACTAATAATTACTTATTTAAAACCTAGGAAACATTCAAAAGCAAATCAAATAGTACAAGAATATTGCAAGTTTAAAACTGTTAAAGTTTAAAAACTATTTAAAACTCTATTAAAAGTTCTTCTACTCAGCTATGAATGCAGAAATTTAATCTGCAGGTGTTATTTTCCCAAAATGGACATCCATCATCTCATTCGGCATAAATCCACCCACTGCACAAAAGTCTCCAGTCTTGACCTTGGCATCTGTTTATTACAGATACACAACTAGTTAGTGCTCTGTTTACCACAAGAGGGTGCAATCATGCAGATCAACCATTGAATCAGGACTGCAGTTTATTACAAACATACAACTGCTCTCCTATGTCTTGGAATACATGTTTTTAATTTTAATGCAATTCTTACAAGGTGTAACATAACTAGTAAAAAAAGAGAAAAGTAATTAACTTCAAATGCTCAGTTGCCACACACGTAATGAAGAAAAACAGTATGGCCCATCATATCCTTCTGCAGGGAAACAATCCAGTTTCTACTTAGCTAAGAGCTCTTTTTACACTTTCTGAAAACAAAAAACTGAAAAAAAAAATTGCATATTAAATTAGAAATTAGGTACCTTTACTCTTTCTTCAAAAGGAACTACAAAAGGGAGCTCTGTCAGAATTGCAAGTTGTCGTTCTTCAGATACAGATAGAGGTGCTGGTTCCAAACCCACTTAAAATAGAAATAATAATTTTAAAAATTTTGGAAAAAACATTTTTTTTCAACAGTTTATTTTGTACCAAGTGACTCAATTTACTTTGTATAAAAATACATACATTAAAGTAAGTTTATTTACCAAACAGTAACACCAAGCCTTACCTTTCTTTAAACACTAGTTTCTGCAGGCAAATTGAAATATGAGTAGTAAAAACACACTGAAAATAAAATGTGTATAAAAATAAGTACTCCTGCATTTTTTATTTTATTTGGAAGAAAAAAAGTTATTTTCTTATTACTGACATTTGAATCTTTCAATTAAGAAATGACGGAAGACAATTAAGCAGTTGCACGTAATTAGAATTTTCATCACAGGAATACACAATATGCCCATCTCAATAATCAAAATATTTTAAAGGTACTGTGCTTTCAACTACAACATCTACTTTCAGTCAAATACTTTTCAGCATAAAAACTAAGAATTAAACCAAATCTAATGAAACCAACAGAAAGATAACACTTGTTTCAATGGGTTTTCTCTCCCAACAGCAAGGTCACAGTGATCACATTAAATCCAAGTCATTGCAGAAACAGTGAAAAGAACATCAAGACATTTTATAATGTGCTCAAGAAAAAAAAGATCAAAAAAGAATTCAAGAAGCCACAGCAACTGAGAGACTCAATCGCATGCAATTCCCAAGCTACCACGCAGTTCCTTTGAACCTTCTTCGACTCACAGGAAGATGTTTTTAGGAAAAAAACCTCAACTTTGGATGATGCAAAGTAGAAGCGACAATCCTGCTCTAACTTCTAGGGAAGAAACTCAGTTGCTGAGCACTTACCTGACTGTAAGTTAATTAACTGCAGCAAAAAAAGTGGTATTGCGCACTGACTAGACACTGAAGTCTGGCTTCAGTCTACAGAGGAAACAAAACCCACAACTCCTTAGTTGTTTCCTTTTCATGTTTAATAACCACCTACTTAAGAAAAGACTCCAGAGTCTACACTATTTATAGACCATATCACAAAACCAAAGTAAATGCCTCACGTCACTACCCAGCCTGGAAGTTTATGATGATAAGTTTCCGGTTTTTCCTATGGCTCCTGCCTGCAGTAACTAGCATTCTGTGGCCATTCTGCAACTGGACATCACTTCTATGTTTTGGTTTTGGTTTGGTTTTTTTAACTCCTTTTTAAGCACCAATTTAACATGACATGACTTAAAACACCACTATACTTGATGTATATTCTTTTAGGACAAGTTTCAACATGGCAAGCCTTTGGAATTTCTGATAAAATGCTATCTGTGATTACCCTTAGTTTACTTAGTAAACATTTTTAATTAAAGTCAATGTATGCAGCCTATTAAGCTAAGAGTTAAAAGCATTTTAAATAAAAAGTGCATGTACAGCAAAGGTAAACTACTACATGACTTCGACAGTTCAATTATTCCAGTCAATTAGTCAATTTTATCTGCATTTCTCCATCACAGCTTCTTTCTTTAAAGAGAAATATGGGATGGAGTCATCAATACAGAGGGCATTTAGAACTCGCCAGTCTGCCATTTAAGTAAATGAAAAAGCACAAATAAACATGACCATATGTGACTCAGCAGTACTTTCACGCTAATTGGCTTTAACCCATAGGGAGTCAAGAGGGATTAAACAAGTCATGTGCACATTGTTACCTGCTTGTTTTCACACTTTCATGTTGGCTGCACTTTTTTTAGCCTGATTTTGTATGAAAATGAGGTTTACATGAATACACTGTCATCTTTCCTCACCATCTTGCCTCCAACTTTTTCAGCTAACCAGCTGAATTTTAACTTTGACAGAGAACAGGAGAATGAGATTTGTGAAAATTTGAACTGGATAGAGAAATTCCTTTAGTGACCTGATTACAGAAACAGCAAGGAGAGCTCAGTTATCTGTTCTGTGTTCAGTGTGTCAGTTTGTCTGACAGCCAGCCAGCAAAATGAGGGCACCTGGCTGCTCCACACCAGCCACAGTATGCACATTCCTTATCCAGTTAATGAAACAGAGGGAACTGGTGCTATTATAGGAAGGAAGACAAGGGGGAGAGCTCAAGGTACTGTATGGATGAGGGGAAGGAGACTAGCAGACTAGTAGCATGGGGGAGAATCTGCAAGTAATAAACATGGAGCAGGTCTGACAGTGGAGAACATCAAGACAGTACAGCTGTCAAGAGCCATGTAGGTCAATGGAAGAAACAGGGATTACTGATGTAAAGTCTGTAAGGCATACAGGATCCAGGCCTGTAACTAATAAGGTAACCAAAGTAAACTTGTACCATCACAGCTATTCAAATAAAATGTATCACTGTAAGCAGTCCTTAGGTTTCAGCCTTAGATAAAACCCTTCATTCTGTACAACTCTGTGGCACCACTCAAACACTATAGTCTTCTCTAAATTATGTACTCTGTCTGGCTAAGATACTCAAGCAGATTACATCATCTTGAAATAGAGTACAGACTCTCTCAGATAAATCACTTTTCTGATAAAGATCTCGTTTTTAATTCATTATTAAATCCTCACAAGTATTAGTGATTTAATGATTATTTTACCTGAGCATAGCAAGGTAAAATTCTAGAACAGTGAAGATACAAAGGCATGAAAAGCTGAAAGAAACAGACTGTCTATGTGAGAAAGTATACTGGCACAACTGAACTGGCGTAAATTTACCCTGATTGCTAAGTTGGTCCAATTCTCTCATCTTTCTTTGGAAGTTCCATAAAGTCCAGATATTCTACGTAATTCAAGGGGTTAAGTTTCTGCCTTATCTAATTAGAGACAACAGTAATTAATACTTATCATAGTACCTAAAGTTTGTTTGTTACAGTTTAATATATATTAGAGAAGTTTCTTTACATATACAGCAAAAGCTAAACCTCAATGCTTTGTATCTTCTGCAACTTTATTAATTTTGTATCTTATGCAACTGTCTTTTATACCTATTAATACATATATTTTTAACACATATAATTTGTCCACTTCTTCATTCCCCTCATCAAGCCCAGCAGAAGCTTGGGGAAAGCTGTTACACATTAAATATTCTAAAGACATACACATACATGTGTACACAGATACACATGTTTCTAAAATATCTGAAACAAAGTTATGAAAGATTGCCTTGATTTTGGCTATCATCAAGACTTTTGTATAAAACAGTCAGCTGAAATCTGTAAAACCTAGATTTTCTTTGCATAAGGCAAAGTTCTTCTGACTTTATAAAGCAAAAATTGTATACACCGTATCTTACCATCCAAAGTAGATTGCAATGGTCCTATTCTTCCCATTCTTCTGACTCTCCAGACATGTCTAGCAGATGGCACATACAGCTGTGTAACCTAATAAATCAACAGTATTTTACAGTTAAATGTTACCTAATTACATATTACAATTTACTATTACATAGTAAATACATAAAATTGTCACATCCAAGAGTGTGTCTGAATGCCTAAGTTTCTTCATTTCTAATCTCTCCTCCTTATACTTGTGCCTTAAAGCCAAGCTGCAAAATCAACAATGTAATATAAAGTCCATGTATCATTCAAAAATACAGTGCAATGTTACATTAAATTCTGGTATTTAGGATACTAGAGAAGCTCACTTTGAATTTTGAGATGTTAAATAAATTCTCTTTACTTTGTATCCAGAATCAGGTTAGCATCACAGTCTAAGACTACTATTACTTTCTCTAAGGTGAGTGTAGGCACTATTTCCTAAGAACTACAAAGAACTGTCACACAGAGAAACTGAAATCTTCAACACAAGGCAGGCAAATGTGCCATCATCAAAAATAAACAGAAGAGCTCCCTGTTAACTGTTCCGTGCGAAACTTCCAACTGTTAAGACATTACTAGTGCAAGGCAGTCTATCTGAGGTGTAACTCACTTTTTAACATCCAAGTTTTCAATGATTCAAAGGATGTACTTGTGTACTCATGTTAGCGTTTTCTTTTGCACGCACATACACACGTTTTAGGCTCAAAGAATGTCATTTTTTTTTCAAAAGCTCTTAGAAAAAAAAACAAACAGTAGAATCTAGATGAGATAAGTACAGAAAATGCTCCTGAACGTTCTTGTATTTTGGAGGAGAATTTTGAGGGGGTTTCCCCCACTGTAGAGCAATTCTTTTATTTAGCATTTTTATTATGAGAAGTACGTAAAATAACTGGAAAATAAAATGCAACAAAATCATAGAATCATAGAATAGTTTGTGTTGGAAGGGACCTTTAAACCTCATCTGGTCCAAACCCCTCACAACGAGCATGGACGTCTTCAGGTTTCCAACTCCCCTCTGCTACAAATGCAGATGACTTACACTGTCGCACTGTATAGTGTGTTCTACTTCACGGAGTGGAAATGTAACATAACACAAAAGTTTCTTAATAGATGCAAGACCTTTACATTTGAAAAAAGCAGCATTACTCCAGGTTTTAAATCACACTAAATCTGTGCAATCACATCACTGACACTGTCAGGAATCAAACACTTTACCATTGAAACTTTGGCACCTGTAAGGCTATGTGGAAAAATGATACTACTCTTACCTTATCTGCTTTAATGTTTTCTTGTTCTGAGAGCCAGTGATTTAGTGGACAGAAATTTCTCCTTGTGTCTCTAGATTTCAACATTTTCACTAAGTTTGTGATGACCTAGGTATCAGAAACAGAGACATTCAGTATACGTTCACCACTGTGAATGAAACTCTACAATCCAGAAGAAAAAACTTAAGAAAATCTTTCAGTAAGGTACGAAATTGTTACTTATTTTTGACTTCCAAAAACTTGCACTTAAATACCTTAGAAGGCGAGGAAGTAATTGTGGTTCACTTGTAAGTCGGCATAGAAATTGGCTTATGAAAGCCTCATTCCAAAACTTAGCAACTAGGACTAAATAAGCCTAGGACCCTGCACATCTAAGAAGTTGTATGTCAGTTCAGGGAAGCTTAAACAAATCATTACCAGCATTAAATTACTTATTTAAAGAAAGTAACACTTAACCAGGTGATTTATACAATGGTCCTTCATAAATATTTTTTTTCTTTTTTGCTTATACAGGTTTTCAGAAATTAAATGTGTGAATAGATGCAAGTTTTAGAAGAGAGCTATTAAAGAAGAAAGATCTTAAAATTTCTGTGCATAGTTTTTCAAGGAAAACACTCCACAGAAGAGTGGAAATTTGTCTGCCATCTCCAGACAAAGGTCACTGCATCACTCCATACTAGGCAAATCTGAGAGATCAACTAATAAACAGAAGGTATTCCTGCCTATAGTCAACAAACTTAACTAACTAGCCAGCAGAAGATCGTGTGATGTGCCAAACTGTACAAAAGCTAACATCAACTTCAGAAAGTAGAGAAGGACAGGGCAGCAGCTTTTAATTGGCGACGAAACTTAACAGCAAAAGTTACATCTCTAACGTACACGAAAGATTGACTACTTCTGGTTGCTGCGCTTCCAGCTAAAGATCCTCAGAGGAATCATAAGTATCTGCTGATGATGTATCACCTGACCAAACACCCAGGTGATTATCCATGTGAAAAAACTAATGCTGATATTTTTAAGAGTAAAGGTCTACATTTGAAAAGACACTACAGACTCCTTTTCTTGTCAATGAATATCTTGTTAGCATTTTCAAGGCTGGCAAGAGGGGGAAAAAAAAAAAGTCACGTCATCCAGAAGTAGCTACCGATTTATCAAATAAACTGTGCCCTCAAAGTTTTTGTCTCTGTTAAACCAGATCCTAGTGTGACTAGCTCAGTTGTTTATACTGTACGGTAAACCCTACCATAAGACTGTCAAAGGATCCAACACACAAGCTTCAGAAAGCAAAATCACTCCTGAGAAGGGCCTAGTCCAAACGTGCCTGAGAGCAGATTACAAGATGACCATTTCCAGAGAAAGGATGGTTACCAAACATTCTTCTGCTTGTCACTGTAAGAAACACAAAATCCCCTACAGTCCTAAAAACATGTGTGTGGGGTGGCTGGTTGTAATTTTCATTTAATATGCACATATATACTGTCGTATCATAATCTTATTTACAAACTAAAATGTGTTAGGTGAAAGTCCTTTAGTGTGTTCAGTTAGTAAGCCCTTTTCCAACAGAAGGTATAAGCATTTACCTGAAAACCACCTAGTAACAGTGGTTTAAGACATTTTTGCTTACCAACTGAACCACAGCTGGTGAGGATGCGTATGCCCACACTTCAGCCAACCACAAGCGCATTAGCTTAAATCACTACGTTTAGTTCATTTTTATTCACAAGGAATTCAAATGATGAAAGGTAATTCTGTCATTATTATAACCACATAGTCAGAAAATGAGAAAACTGAACACGTAACTACTTTATGCGTACCTTCATAATAAAATTAGGAGGCTAAGAAATATTATTATCATGGTCACTAGGGTATCTTTGCAATTTTGGTATTTTTCTTGGCAGTTTCCTCCAACCCAGGAAAAAAAAAAAAGTAGTACTATCATGCTAACAACTACTCCATCTCAAGCACAATTGTCATACTTGGTTGCACGCCTTCTCTCCAAAGCAGAACCAATTTAGCCCAACACTACCTAAAACATAGTTAAGTGGAATCAATAAAGTATTACATTACTACCCTAAAAGACGTTACCACTGCTACAAGGAACAGACATCTGTTTTGCAACTTAGAACTATAGCACTTGAAAAATTAATAGAAAAAAACGTACACAAAGCTCTTCTGAACTAATCTTGCCAAAAGAAACTCTTATGGGCAGGTGTCAACCGTAACAAAGAGTTTAATGCGCCTTCTAAAGGATTCTGTGTCTAGATACTATACAAAAGACCTTTTAAGATCCAGTTTGTAAAGTAACCTCTTGAATAAAGACAGAACAAAGAAGAATGTTATTAAGGGAACTGTCTGATTACACAGGAATTTTCATCACCTTGCCCTTATAAAATTCAGTGCAGGTTAGATGAGTCACTGAAGCTCTGTGGTCCCATTACCACTATACTTAAGAGAAAGAAACAAAAAAGCGGGGGGGGGTGGGGTGGGGGGGGTGGATCAGAAAAAATTACCCACGTGAAGACCATGCTAATGAAGTATTTTACAAGCAGTTAACGAATCCTTAAAGGAAGCTGAATCAAATCAGGTAAGATTGGAATTTTGTAACTTATAACTTTTTTATAAGGGTGTATTTTATTGAAAGGCAAGACCCACTTCAATAAATAATACTAAAATGAGGATTTCTTTCCAATAAAGCACAAAGTGCAAGTAGCATTCAAAACTACAATTCAGCAAAATTAGCAGCTTAATTCGATAGGATTAACATAGTGAAATAATACTTTTATTTGACAAAACCTATTTTCATGTATTCATAACTTCAGTCCTTCTGTAGAATCTGTAACAGTGGACCACTCTATTCAATATTACACACCAAGCCAAAAAAGAGGGACTCTGATGAATAAAGACATTTTCACATGTAAATCTTATTTTAAAGATCTCCAATCTGTTAGCAAATAAGCATATCACAACAGTCAGCAGTCTCACTGTTTTCAGATTTACCATTACCTTGCAGAAGTAAAGCCTGTATTTGTGTGTGTATATATATACAGGAATATATCTCATTAGACATCAGTGGCATGAAAAATATGCAAAACAAGTGTGAGGTAAGAAAAAAAAGAGAAATTAAAAGCATATATGATAGGGAAGGAATGTGACTTTTTCTCTGAAAGCAGCTTGCAAAAGCTTTAAAAAAGACAAACCTCTCATAATTGACATAGTGTAAAAGGAAGAAAAGTATTTTCTACTTTCACACCTTATATTTATGATGAACTACTTTAGCTTTGTTTCAGTGATTTGGAAGAAGATACTGCTGCCTGCTCACTGGCAAGAAGCTTGTTTGAAGCTGCCCTCAGGAAAGACTCAATGATGTGTACAGTAGTCTTCTTGAGGCGATAAACTTTAGCTGTATTGAATTTTTATCTGCAACAATATGTTTCTGAAGGAGTAAATAAGGGAAGCTTTGTTGTTAGCTACTTTTTGGGGTAGAATGAGAGCCTTCAAGATACAAATACAAATCTCGAGGGTAACTCGGCTAACGGAAGACAACCCTGGCTCCTAAAAACCTGAGTACACCGAGTTTAGACAGTTCCACTATAAGTTTAACTCCTGATGGCTAAACTGGGACACAGTAAATTGGGATTTTACAACTCCCTGAATGACAGCAAAATATGATCAAATTCACCTTCATGCAAGAAGCTTATAAAAAGATTGATTAAATACGACAAACTAAAGAGAAGAAATAGAAGATGACATGATATAAACTCCATACATAAAAATACCCCTAGCATGCTGTCCTTCTTAGGAAAATAGACATACTGGGTCTTTCACTTGTGGCCTTTAAATCGAAAGTTTATTTGGCAATTTAAAGACAAGTAATTAAATTAAATTGTGCAAACATGTATTTGATCAACCTGTACAAATTACAAATTCAGTGGTGCATTAGGACTGTATTCAATGCAATCAAAACATTATCAGTTACTTTCACTGCTATTAATGCTTATGCTCATAAGTGAAATGTGTTGTAAAATCAGGCAGAATAGGCTGGATAGAGGCTATCTTAGACTTGTAGAATGAATAAGCATTCCTTAATTAGCCCATCAGGTTAAGTGCAAGCCTTAATGGGCCTTTCCTAAAGTCTAGCATGACATCTTTCTCCAAACATGGCCAAGACGAAAGTTCCATTAGCAATATTAATACAAGCTTAGTTGATCATTTTCATTCAATTAACTTCTTTCAATTAAATAGATAGCTTGACAAAAGCAGTGATAAAAGACCTGAAGGGACAGCTGATGACTCGAACTGAACATTAGTGTGCGAGAGGTCGCCAGTATTAAACAGACTGTAAATCTAGCATTCAATTTGGAAAATGCATTTCTTCTGCTCCCACTTCTTTAATGAGCGATTTTAGCTGACTAGATGTGTTAGCTGCAGAATTTTCATGACAAGTCAAGCACTCCCTTTTTTTCGGCAAGTTATATTAGGTTTTTTCCTGCCAATGTTTTCAGCTTCTCTTAACTCATGTCTTAGGAGGATGCCACGGATAAAACTAGCAGAAGTACATTGGTAGATATCCAGGAGGAACATACATTACGTTTACATTTGCTAAGACGGATTCATCATCCCATTACAATTCCACCAAACCCAAAAGCAGTAGTACCAACATATTTCAGTAGAATCCCAACAGAAGTAGTACCAACATATTTTAGTAGAACACCAACAAAACCAATGCAGCATCGTGACAATTAAGTGAAGCTTCTAATACAGAAGTACCTGAGTAGTCGTATGATTCAGTTAGAATTACATACCTGCATAAAGTTATGACAACATGCTTAAGTACCTTGCTGAATAGGAGTTCAAGTTAAAAACCTATATTCTATACCGTAAATTCTTTGTAAGCAGGATAAGCAGGAATATTAAGAGTTGCCAGGAGCAAAAAAAAAAAAAAGTACGTTACAGTTCTCAGAATTTACTTACTCCAAGTTTAGCATATACGCCAAAAAGCAACCTTCCCAAATCCACATTCCTTGTAACAACTATGTTAAAAGTATAATTAGAGAAAAAAACAGACTAATCTCACTTCTTCAGCAGACACCTGAAAATTTTATTTAAATACGTTCTGAAAATTGACACAATTTACCTTGAATAACTGAATCCACCTTTTTTGTTCCGTCTGTATACACTGCTGCATTTCCGTATTTTTTGTTACTCCAACACTTCTAAATGCTGCAATATATTCCTCACGAACCTCTGGTTTTGTTTCTGGGTAAGCCAACTTTATAATTCCTAAACATGCGTCTCGAAGGCAGCGTGATAATATTACAAGCTCTTCCAGTGTAAAAGGCATCATTGATGATTGTCTTTGACCTACAACTACGTAAAAAGCAAGTTTAATTTTCTTTAAATCACTTTTTCTAAATCATTTTGTTACTAAAAAAACACCTACTTCATTGGAACTTTCATATTCACACACAAAATCTAAAGGCAGAGAAAAGACACATCACCCAAAAAGCAAGTTAATATACATTTATAAAGGCAATCAAGTCTTTTAATTGTTTGCAGTCACAATAATTTTAATTACAATGTTCTCTTATTTTCTTTTGTGACTCCCGCTATGTTAAAAGACTATGGTTCAGTCCAGAAGAACTTCACTCTCTTTACAAACTCATTAAGAATTATCACGATTAAGAACTTCAGTATCAGACCCTGTAAAGCTAGGGTTCCCAAGATGCAGACCATCCTTCCCCTGCACTCACACCCTCCCCCCCATCTTTTTTCTAAATGCAATCACCATGAAAGAGCCAGCTGACAGCTGAGTGCTCAGGGGACCATCAGCAAGTCAGCTCAGAAGAGCCTTCCCCATGTGTCAGCAAATCATTGACCAGGGAACTCTGTAGCCTTACAGAAAAACATTTTGCAAAGCACTACGATTTACTATGCTTGAAACTCACCTTCTATTGGATCACCAAAGAATTCATTATCATGAATAGAAATAAGTGAATGACTAAACAAAGAACTGAAAAGGTAGAAGAGAGGGATAATTCGACTAGAGTCTTCTAAAGACATTGGAGAGCCTCTTGAAATCACCTGAAGCAGTGGCACCATCGACCTTAAAATACAAAATGCAAAATTAAAGAGATGGTTAATTAAATACACTAAAAAGCTTCCTAGTATAAAGATTAGTAGTAGTTCTCACAGCAAAATAAGGACAGTGCTCTCAGTTAAATAATTACTATTTCCCATTCTTGCAAAATAAGGTTACTCTTTGGAAGTTCTTGCCACTATAGTATCTCAGTGTCTTGATGATGCACAAACTTTGGTGTTAACTATTACAGACTGGAGATACTTTCTGGTTTAGAACAGAGACACAAAGCAAAGAGAGTAACTAATCTGTATGTCAGCACACCACAGATCTGTAGGTCCAGTGCCTCAGTTCCCGGGAACATGCTTCTGCCACCATCAGTTTCCGGACTAGTCAAAGTACATGAGATACAACTCACATACTCCGGATGAAGTACTTGAATCTTCAGTGTTTGTTATACTGATGCTAGTAAGCACTCCAAAAACTACAAAACATCCACCCTCTTTTAAATAAAGATTTTATTTCTTTACCTGTAATTATTTACAACTGTCCAACTCTCAAGATTTTGCTCAGTTTTACAAAAATTCTTTAATAGTGTTTTATGAAAAGCTAAGTATCGATTTTGTTTTCCATCATCTTCCATGAGCATTGTCATATCACCACTTCTCATTCTCTTTCACTAGAAATCACCATATCTCATTCTCTTTTCACTAGATATGCTCTATTTTAACAAAGACTCAGTTTCAGAAATAGTATAACACATACCCTGTAATCATTCGCGTAGTCATTGAAGATATCAAATACCAAAGATGCCTCAGGAATCTGGCATTAAAGGCTAAACTATAAAGAAGCCTGCAAGAGGAAGTTCAAATAAATTGTGTCTTCCAAAATACCATATTCACAAAACACAACGCTTCTATAAGAACTTTTCAGTCAAGCATTTCTCATTTATTAACAATTCAAACTTATTTTTTCAAGATGGAGGTTCTTATTCTAATCAAATATGGTGAAAACCCCAAAGCTGAAAAACAAGCATATAAATCCTTACACCTAAAATACACAGTTTTCATTAACTCAGCAACAAACCACATGATACAGACCCAAGTTTGCAGTATTCTACAGAATGAAACACATAGTAAATAAAAATAACATACACTCTGAGTTATTTAATCTGGGATTTTTAAAAATTCTAACATAGAAAAAACACACTGACTAGTTAACAGGTCACTTCTGTGGTTCTTCTAACATTAACAAACATAGCCATTTTTGCGAAAAGTAGATTAAAATACCTTAAAGATAATTTATGCTAGAATCTACTATCAATTTAAAATTATGTCACGATTTTACTGGTATAGTCTGCATGGCAGATATAACAACATCAACAGAACAATGTCTGTCAGGACAGCTACCCATACACATACACTAATCCATCTGTAAACAGAAAATGGTTTATACACCTATAAATACATACATTTACGAGTCAGTTATATACAGGACCAACCTTAACCATATTATTTCAAACATGATTACGGCATGATAAACTTTTTATAGAAATGAGAAACAAGAAGTTTCCTGGAATTAAAAGGTCTCCCCCAGCCTATTTTTAACCCTGCAGGAAGCAACGTATGTGATAAACATAATTTGAAACAATTGGTGTCTTCTAGGAAACCAAACAGGACCTGACTGACTAAACTGTCATTTTTCGGGTACTGAAGAACTATATTCAGTTAGCGATTCTAAATGTTACTTTCCTAGGTCTCCTTACTACTATTACAATAAATAAGGTAGAACAGATACTCAGGTTTACATCTCCTCTTAGAGGTCAATAGCCTCATAATATCAGAATTCCCTGTGACCATGCACACAAGAGGTAGAAGGCTGGGAAGTGGGAGCAGGGAGGGTAGACTAGAAGTGCTGCTGCCTGCAAAAAACAATATTTATTGCGGACCACAGGGATAAATTAAAATCTGCCAGATGGCAAAAGGAAAGGAAGCACACATTTCATTAAGGAAAAAAGTCAAGTATCAATAAACACTTAAAAACATTTGAAAGGTTTAAATGACAACTCATCTAAAGACATTAAAACAAAAAAAAAACACAAGAAAACCTACACACCTGCTCACAAACAAACAGTGCATAGTGCCATATGCCTCTGGGTCCTTACTCCCTGGCTGCTGAAGCCCTGTGGGCTCTTCCCACTGCCTTCGCTCAAGCACAGCCTCTCCCACCCACCCACACTGCTAATCCCTTCTGCGGGCTCTCCAGTCACACGTGCTCACCACCAGCCAGTCGCACCGACAAGGAAAGGTGCGAGGATAAAGTAGCATTAGGAAGGGCAGAACTCCTCACCAAACAGAAAGGACTGAGTTTCACAGGTACAGGGAGTTTTGGGAATAGAATGGGGGCACACAGAGAAGGGAAAATTAAATACAAGCATCCTCTGTTTTGGGCTGTGTCTTTGCTGAAATATCACCCCTCCTGCTTCAAAAACATTGAATTTTAAATACATAGATTGGTATCTTTAAAAAGAGTCACGAGATTCACATATTCCAGAGAAGTTGCATGTTGGTGACTACACTACTAAGTTTGAGTCAAATTAGAAGCAACTGCAGCTAATGCCAGTTTAAGATAAGTTTTACTGAAAAATTTAGTTCTACTTCAAATATGTGGAATTTTTAAAAAACTTCAACCTGAATTTGATACATGTGAATTTTACTTCCTTCTAACGTCACATTATTTTGAAATTTGGGTAGAAATTAGGCATTATCATGTAAGGAAAGACTTCTTGTATCTAGCTAAATTAGCATAAGGGTTTGTATTTTAATGTTTAAATATCTGATAGATAGCTCAGATGTCTTGGTTTCTAAAATGAAAAATTTCCTTAGTGACCTTCAGTTTTCAGCCTCGTATTTGAAATGAAAAGTAATTTGGCACAGTGCCGTTAGGTCTCATATGGCTTCCAAAAACTTGTTAATTCTACAGTCATCCCTGGAAATTATGTAATAGTTTTAGCAGAAATGAACAAACATTATGGACACTGAACCTATCATAATGTAATTCATTTTTTCATTCTAGCAATATTCAGCAATAATGAAGGGAAAAAAAGGACAAACCTTAAGAGCTTGTAATAATAATCTTTGTCTAAGTTTTAGCCATTTTTATTCCATATCCGTGATTCAGGCAGTCAACTGTAGCAACTGCTATATTTCGTGGCCCGATTCCAGAAATGCTGAATGCATTCAACTTTCACATTTCCCTTCCCTGAAAATCCGGTTAAATACAAAAATGCAAACGTGGTAGAAAACGTTATCATACAGCCTATTTTGTCATTGTGAAATATCGATGAAGTATGAAGCAGATGAGTTTATCAATTCTAAAGTTTCCATACTGTTACCAGAAAATAAGAACAACACTGCAAACTAATACAGAAGGGTAAATTAGGCCTTGTGTTACAAAAATATTACATCACTAGATTGACCTGAAATATAATCCCTTGAGAAAGCAACGAGAGCAGAAACACCCTACTACCCTCCCACTCCAAGTACAGAAACTGGCTTTCAAAGTAGAACATAACAATTGCAACAAAAAAATCCACAATGCAAGGATGGCCTTGGTAAGTCCTATCTCTGCAAAATTTCAAGAAATTAGCTGTAGTACAAAGTTTCAAAATTTTTGCTTTACATTGCAAAAAGAAGAAAAAGCCTAAAAAATAAATTAAAAAATTAAAAAGTAAAAAATAAAAACTTTGAGAATTAAAATAGGTCAAAATCTACCTCATTACTTCTTTTGGTTTGGCAGAAAAAAGATGTGCATCTGCTAAAAAACAGCATTTCCAGATAGAACTACACTAAAATGACACAGCACAAGATAACAATTGCTGATAAACTGCAGAACATTACAGGGATAGCTTATCTACCCTGAAGACAAAGCATTATCAATCCACAAAGTTCAGAGATCACTTAATGTAAAGCTTGAGTGCCCATACAATCTTGATCAGAACCATACACACAAACAGTAGAAATGAAAAAGATTAGACATCATTTCTTTTCCTGTAAATTTTTACAGTCTAACTAAGGAGCTGCATTTTCAGTATTCATACTATTCTAAAAACAAACCAAGTGGCTAAAGTTTACACCCTGGGTTTTTAGCCCTCCCATCTGACGGTTCTGCATTTTTCTTGAAAATCTCACTGCATACCACCAAATGCCGCCAACTCCTCTGTTATGAGATCATTATACATGGTTTTATATAATGGATTCATTAATAGATTTTCTCTAAAGTTCAATACTCAGATTCAGCACTGCAGTTTGGAAGAATAACCATTTTTCAGCTACCAGAAAGGATAAGCTCCTTTCAAATGGAAAAATGCACATTGTCTCAGCCACAGGCTACGACAGAGTTAAATTCACTCCAGTGATTTCTGTTAAGCATCTACTTTAATCACACCAAATTAAATTATCTGCTCCCAAAAGTAAGTACATAACGATCATTTATTTAGAACCCTTGTTACTCTCCCTAGGTATCTAATTGTCCACAAAGGCCACATGATTTATGTGTTCTTGCCAGAACCATATTTTGGGCACCTCTGTTTTTAAAAAAGTGTCAAATTCCTCCTGCGCAATGGGACAGATTAAATGACCCATTAAGCTTAATTTAGCTAAGGCACCACTGCAAGTTAATTAGTTAAAGGCAAGATCTTCAGTCTAGGTCATAAATTGGGCCCAGTTTCCCACTGAGACCATTTAAGTTAATGAAGAGAATACACTAGAATGAGCGGAGCTCATACAGTCTGCGAAAGGTCACCACTGCCGGGGCAGCAGACTTTGACACTTCAGAACTGCAAGGTGTCACAGGTACGAGACAGCATGCAAAGCCATCGCTGAATGAACTAGATCGCTATTTAGGCTGCTTTATGCTTCTGCCTCTCTTGATACTGGACCAAGAATGCAAAACAAAGCTTAAAAAAAAAAATGCAATATAAAATGTTTCTGGTTTTAAGAAAAACACAACAGTGTAAGAAATTCCCTAAACAACTACTAGAACAACCTCATGTAAAGCCTCAGTATCTTCAGCACACATATGAAGACAGGCTGTAACATGATATTATACCAGAATGCCAGTTTTCCAAACAACTTTCAACCACAAGTTACGATTAGCAATGTTATGTTAATCAAACAGTAGTAATGTGCCGTCAGTATAAAACTGTTAACTCAAGATTAGCAATTACTCTGGAGCATTCATCAGATGGCTGATAGCAACTGAAGCCCCAGTACAAGCACAGATTCCATTGCTATTCAGTATTAAGCCACAGTGATGGCCTGAGGTCTGTGGTATTAAACTATGCCCCTTAAATATTTTGCAGAAACAGAATTTACTAGTTATTTATAGTTTTGATGAACAAAAGCCTGGCAAATCTCTTTATAATGAGAACTACGCTCCAAGACTCATGTTTTTTGTGGTTTATTTTTTTTAATAACTGTATTCAATAATATATATAAATTTTAAAGGGAAAGAATGAAAGTCCTACCCCTCTGAAAACAAGCGCAATTCCCAACGACTTCATTACAATCAGAATTTTATTCTATGCCTCTCATCTGGCTTACTGAACACTAGCTACAGCTAGGTTTTTCCAGTCTTGTAGCCTTTTTCTTTAACTGGGCTTGCTTGCATCTTTCCAGAACTTACTCAGAATTTATTGATAAACTCCTAATGACTAATCCAAAACAATGTGCTTTGCCAGTAATCCACCTCTGGATGACAACACTCTCTGCAGAGAATCAGAAAGGAAATGTAGAGGCTTGCTCCTTCTGTTCAAAGCTACATTGTACTTTCGGGTATCTTGTTCTGTTTTCTGTTGCTCTCTCTTGCAAAACCAAAGAAACCACCGAGCTAATGCAGCGACACCAACATCATATAATATCATTATCAGTCAAACCAAAGATGTACTGAGCAGCCACAAGCAGAAAAACCTTTCAGCTTTAATGGAGTGACATAAGTCTATAATATGAGCTTCTTCTCGTTTTTCAAGAAGGAAAAAAGCCTCAAAACTATTAAAACAATAAAGAGTATTTATTTCCTCCCTTCCAAAGCCTGTGTCAACCTTCGCCTAATTTTCTTTACAGTTATTGAAAAATTATTTTCAGTTATTACCCAATTTAGCATGCCACTTTTCAGATTTGCAGCCTTTGTTTTTAATTATCATAATTTTCCTATTAAAGTTGTAAATAGTGTTAAGTCTTTGTAACAACCATTCCTGTCTTTTAAACCACTTGACCCAGTACGTTTCCAAACAGAAAATAAAACAGCATTTCTGAGCTCTTAGAATATATTAAAAATAATTTAAAATAAATTAATTCTGCTTAACTATTTCTACGTGGTTTAATTAAATAGATACACTTTACTCTGAATATTAAGTCATTTAGGAGTTTCAAAACAAGTGAAGCATCTTTCAAAAGACTATCACTAAATCTGACAAAATCATCTGAGCAATAAAAAATAACCAGGCAATTTTAAAAAGTGGAAATTAATGACAAAAAAATCTTTTAATTGTCTTTTGAAACAGCACATCATTTCCTACGTTTAAAACAACACAGGTCCTTTGAAAAAGAGTGTTTAGAATAGCTGCTTGATAACTTAGGCCAGGTCTAAAACGCACTAAGAGCAGGACAGAAGACTGACACCTCCTGACATCACGATGCTTGGCAAACCCAACACTTATGAGTGACTTGGAACTCAGAACTAGTAATTAAGTGTCTACTTTAATTTACCAAATACCTGTATGAATTAACTTCATTTTGACCATGGAAGTAATTCCATTGGTATTACTGACACTAATCTTAGCATCTCTACAACTTATTTCTAAAACTGGTACATTCAACTATTTTGGAGCTATTCAAAAGCAATTTGTAAATTGCTTTCCATTCTAAGACATTGAGTAGAGCTTCCATAACTCCTGAATTTATCAAATGTGTAACTAGCTTGTTATGACAAATAACTGCAAAGACTCAATATGGCTTCTTAGAGGAAATAGATGCCATACTCATACAATTAAAGTTCTGTGTGACTCCTTTATTCATTAAACACCCTTTTCCACACAGTTCACCAGCAAACCTCAAGTCAAAGCAGTGATGCATTTAAACTCCGTAATTACTATCCAAGGCAATGCACTACTCACAACAATAAAGCCGGCATACTAATTCAACTGCTGCTATGATCTTCAGGTCTCACATCCTGCTCTAATACAATTAGTCCACAAAGAACTAATTACCCTAATGGAGCAATCACAGTTTCACTGACATCTCACTTCCTCTAACAGCTATAAACACCACTGGGCTAAGATAGCACCTAATTAGTTTTCCGTATCACTGTTTACAATGCAGTTTGAATTGACTATGTTTACAACATTCCCTAAATACTTACTTTACTACAAGCAACTACATACTTACTCTAACCTCTTGCACCATCAGAACAGTGTTAATACTTATGGGTCTTAGTCTGATAATACAAAGGTTAAAAATCTTCTTCCATTGTTACTGACATTTGTGGTTTGCAGTCTTTGTAAACGAATGCTGTACAAATGAACAAGTCTTTTATGTCCATCTCAGGTGCCAAAGCCCTTCCGAAACACCACCACTAATTTTTAATAGTTAGGAATCGTTTTAATTGGCAGCAAAAGAGTTCCTGGGTGTATATTAAAGAGGGTAGAGAACAAGCCGGTTTCAACACTCAGCTAGCTAGAAAGACTCTGGAATCCGTATCACTGAAAGTTTTAAAAACAAGCTACACAAACTTCTGCTAGACTGGCACTTAACTCTTGCCTCTGAGCAAGTGGACAGATAAACTCATTTCAAGAATCTCTGCAACCTATTTGTGTGCAATTTTCTGATCACAAATGCTACCTTTTCCATAGTCCTCAATGTGGTGATAGATACTAACTTATTTGCAATCAAGACCTTACACTTCTGGATTTAGTGATTACTCCAAAGAGAGCACAATGACCACAAAGAAAAATAAGAAACTGAATGAATCTAGTCTTTGGTTTTCCTGGAATTATTATTTAAATTCTGAAATTCTTATTTACTTCAGCTGATCACCAAAGAAAGCACAGAAAAAAACCCACAGGTATTTAAAACAAGTCTATTTAATAAAACCAATTTTAGAGGTACTACAGTTCAACATCACTATTATTTATACTTGCCTGACTTTTGGCACCATCATTCGGTGTTGTACCATTAGCGTGTGGCAGATTGATGCCATGAGGGTAAAGACCTCTTCACTAGCTGAATCTCTCCAAACCATATTCAGTAGAGTGTTTGTCTGCTGCTTTGTATCCAACTTCTTTAGACACTCCTCAGTTATGTACTGAACTGATATTCTCCCATCACCCTACAAACATATCAAAGAAAAATTTGCTTGAAGTCTTTTCAATTATCAAGTGTCCCCTTTTTTTAAAAAAAAAAACTTCAGAATTTTACTAGAACATAAAGTTTTCTTGTACAATAATAAAAACACAAGCACATTATGTATATCCCAGCAGCATTCTTAAAAGTATCAGACCCAAGAGCCAAGTTAAATCCCTAGGTAGGCAACTGCTGGGTTGTGATACTGCTCTTTTCACTTAGGCCTGTGGGACAGCCTTCCTTTAACATAAGCATGTTCTGCAACACTTCGACACAATAAGCCAAGATCATTTACTGGCATAACATATGCAAATAGTCATCTCTTTCCCGCTGACATCAGTCAGCACTGGACACGAAATCCAGAAATAGATGTCTACTGTAAGTTTCTTTATAAACAGTATTTTCACATTCATAATCCAAGGGTTAACAAACAACAAAAAAAACTTCAGGGTGGCTAATGCACATGTCTGGATAGTACCAGAAGTGTACAAAGAGGAATGCTGTCTCCTGGCACAGAACTGAGTGGAGCTCAACCTTTTCTTTTCCTTACTTTCTCTCTTCATCTTGCCCTCAGCAGAGCAAAGCAGTCTTTTTTCTCTTCTTTTGGCAAGACAGGTATGCATGTTTTTGCCAGTATTTGCTGCTGCTATCATACAAATTCATTCAAAGAAATTCTGTAGTGCTTACTGGTGTAGTTGTCATTTTACTGATCTCTTCATCCTCATCTTCAGAATCACTGTTTGCATCTTGACAATTTGTACCAGCAGTAGACACAGGCAGCTGAGAGAGAAAAGTCTGGAGTACCCTCAAATACACAAGAAGTCCTTCCTCTGAAAGGGATCCTATAGCACATACAATGAAGTAAAAGATCATTAGTCAGATCACACAGTACCATAAAACACATTTTACCACAAAGACTTGACCGAAACATTATGCCAAATCTTCCCAAAGTAAGTGTATTCTTAACTGAAAAGGCTAAGAATAGCTAATAAAACGGATACCTTCAATACTTCTATCTACAGACTGTCTTTTTTGCTTGGCAATGAACCATGTTGTGGAAATACATAACATATTAAGTCAAATATGAAAAAACAGTGAATTGGCCACTCAGCTTTCTCACCCAAATATGTTTCTCCAACTGTTAACACAAAGTAAAAAAGCCATGGAGCTTGATCACTTCTTCTTGAACATCCACTTTGTGCTAATAACAGTGCATTCAGAAAGAGTTCATAAGGGAAAATGGTCTGCACATCAGCAAGCGCTGGAATGATGAAATGGAATATCTGATCTGTAAAAGGTGCTGCCAGAAACTCCTCTGTGAAGGCTGCAAAAATCTGCTGCCTGAAATGAAGAAAAACTGTCTTTACAGAAAATACAAGCAAAATTGTCCACAATTATATCCACGGAATAATACATCAATTTGCAAATTTGAATACGTCCATCAAGAAGACTGCAAAGATTTCTCAGCAACGAACTTCTTACACTACATGCTTTTCCTGACAATCTTACATGTAATTTTATCCTTTAAAATTTTCATGAACTCACAGAAAACTATTCTGAAGTTAAATTTGTTGTTTATATTCTTGAAATAAAAGCTTCAAAACACACAATTCGTCTTTCCCCCCCCAAAATACTTCAACACAAAACACTATCACGTGATAAAACCAGAGTTTGGTTTTTGTTCTCTTTCTACATACCTGACTCTTTCTTCTTGTAAGCTATAACTTAGGTATTTCTCTTCATAAACCTCAGCTCCTCTGTCACAAAGTTCTTTCCAGCTCTAGAATTCTTTTCATCTGCCCTTAGCTGCATCTCAGCTCTCATCTAAGTTTTTCCACACCTATGTTCCTACGTACTGTCATACCTGCTACTCTCTGTGCTCTATTTATCGTAGTCTTCAGCCTTTAATTGCCTTTTTGTCAAACACACCTGAAACTACACTGTTTCATAAATGTACAGCATTACCAAAAAATTGTAACTACTGCAAATAAATCAGTGAACTGCACTGAAAGAACAGATAGACACTCAACAACAACAAACTATGCACCTCTGACAATAACAAGAAAGTATGCAAATATTTAATATTATCTTTATTTACCTTGCACCTTCAGGACAGGAGCTATATGTAAAGTGCAATGGCTTCAGAACATTCTCCAGAAGTATTTTTGCAATAGGGACTCGAGAAACATCAGAATACTCAATACTTGAGGGAAGCTTATTGTTAATTAACAAATAAAGCGACTTGTAGTAGCCTGCAAATAAGAAATACGACTTTTTACATACACTATTATTTTTCTTCTTTTCCGTATAAAAAAACTTACATACTTAACATTTTTAACTTGAAAAATACTTTACAATTCATTGCATGAAGCTTTACTTAGGAAGACTTTTTACAACAGTCCAAGTCATATTCAAGTAACTCACAGGACACACCAGCAGCCTCTCTGGAAACATCACTTTATAAAATCATATAGATAATTGCATTCAGAGTTAGTTTGATTTTCAAAGACTGACCACTCCTCCTGATGAATAATATGATTTTTTTTAAACAATGACCTAAGGAAAAGATGTCCTCTTCTCCTCTGAGCGACTCTAGTCATGTTTTTGACAGTTGTCCTTCCACCCTTTCAGAAGTTACCAATTTTCCTCTCTACTCCAAAACATAACTGCATCATACAGGTAAGAGTCCTGTTGCCAGAATGTCTCAATTCTGCAAACACCTTGCTTTAGCAGGCTGAAGAACATAATTACTGTTCCCAAACCAGGGATCTCTCAAATAGTAGTAAAATGCATTACCACTCAAGCCATAAAGACATCTGTAGAGGGTAATCTATTTTTGTCTCACTAAAGTACAAATGGAATCACGTGGTTTCATTCCTCTTAAACCAATTTCCTCTTTCTCAATGAACTCCTAAAATTAGATGCAAGTTCCACTACCACAGGAACCCCTGTAAACGCATAGTGTTGCACCATTGAGAGGTCCAGTCTAAGACCCTTTGTCAGGGACTACTGAACTTCACATAAAATGCAACAAGTGGAAGTCACCATAAAGGAATAACTTAGCAATGCTGACAAGACACACATGGAAGAAAAACTACATGCAAAACCATATACTAATAAAAGCTGATTACAGATTCTTTACAACTTAGCCATCATAACTGATTAGGAGATGGAATATTTGTAGTTGCACACAACTGCTTCCTTTTGTTTTAAGTGATCGGAGCTGAATTTTTTTACTAGAATTTATGATCTAACATTTGATAAACTTTCATATATCAGTTGTGAGGACTTAATATTATACTAAAAGAACAAGTATAAAAGTATTTTGCAAGTTATACTTATTATATACTAAGCAATGAGACAAACACAAATACTTCTAGCATTTTAGTTATGCCTAGACAAGTAAAATAAACATGCTACAATAACAGTCTTTTTTTTTTCTCAGTGACTTCAACATGTAGTAGTTAAAACCAAATCGTTAGTAACAGAGTAAGATAGCCTAGTCCACTGAACGCACCCTAAAATTTACCAACACAGAATTATTCCAGTAATTAGCTAACAAAATTGGAAGATGCTCTTTTTACATTTTATAGTAATGAAGCTGGATTCAAGATGTTAATTTCATTATGTTTTTGTCTTTTCTCCCCATCCACAAGTCTTGCAAACTCAAGCTACGGTATCAGAATGCCAAATTAACTTTTTTTTTTTTTTTTTTTTGCACATTCCCACAGTAATAAGGTTTCTTTTCTACAAAACAGTTTTGGTGAAAACTACACAATTCATTAACTTTCAGTATGTAAAAAAGGTGTAACTGACTGCAGTTTGGCAAACAGTTTTGCTGATGATGGTACAAGAGAAATCAAAGCTAAGTCACCACCTCTTTGCTAAGGCATCTCTAGTGTTAGCAGGATGCAAAGGTAATGCCAATTTACAATAATAATGAACATCAGTAGTTAATAGTGAACAGTACTGCAAAACAATGACCAACTTTTACACAGCTAAAGCTTAGATCTGCCACAGTGTGTGTGCATGTGTGCATATGCACATGGGCATGTGTGCATGCACGCACACGTGTAAACATCTACTGGAATAAAACTTTTGTTAGGTAATAAACCACCTACTCTCAAAATCCGTGGTAAAAGTCTGTTTAAGTAACTAGGTAGAATATAAAATTTATAAACAGGATTTCCAGAGTAATTTCTCAAGCAATGATCTCATTACAAGCAAAATATCCATTTCATGTACAGGTTAGTGTATGCAGCGCTTAATTCTTCGTGTCTGTGGTAAAGGCAAAATGTGATTAAACAATATGGTCTTCAGGTATTACACATTCTGTTTCATTTTTGAGTATTTCCCAGAACTTCTAGCTCCTAGCTACCTACCTTTTTGAATCATGTAGTGCAAAATTTGTTCAATTAATGATGTCACATAGCTGACATCTTGTAAAACAGGCAAATACGTATTCTCAGATGAAAATACCTCAAGCATTCTCATAGGAAGTGCAACATTCAGACTGTCATCATTGCAATTTTGCAATAGCCTATAAACAAAATAAAATCAAAATTATTTAACAAGGTATTTCTCTTATTTCACCACAGGCATATGCACACCGATTTAAAAACAAAACTACAAAAAAAAAAACAACACCTTTTCACATTCACCTTAAAATAAGTTATTTCTACTTGGTTTCCAAGTGTTCTCAGTAGTTTAGCTACATCTTTTTGTTGGCACCTTTATAACAATAATTCCTGATTTTAGGGTGGAATTTGGCACTCTCTCTTTAAATCCTGCTAAATTCTTGCTTTCAATGACCTGACAGGTTTGGAGGTCTACTGCATGAACTGGAAGAGAAGCAAAGAATAATACATGCTTTTCCAACATGTATTACTACCTATATTAAAAATGAAGTCACGAAAGCCCCAGAGCAATATGGGCTGGGAACAAGCACTGGGGAACATCATATGTATAACTAAAACAGTATGTCCTTGATTACAGACTGAAATATTAAAAATACAACCATCCCCATCCTTTTAGCAAATTGCTTATGAAGTAACTCCCAGTAACCACAGAAATGGTGAGGATTAAGAGCCTGTTTAGAATTAAAAAGATTTATTATTATGAGATGTGTACAGGTATAATTGCCCTAACAATGTGTTTTCTTTCCCATTCAGAAAGATGGGACCTATCAGCAAAAATTATTTTGACACCATAGCTAAGACATTTCACCGAACAGAAAAAAACATACTTTGACAACAAGACCTTTCTTGCAGATGTACCTGCAATCAAACTACTATTTTTTGCTATGATATTATGCACACACCTTATTTTCCATAGCATCAAAAGCTACAGCTTCTCATGAATCTTAACCTATCCGAGGGAAACACTTTTTTGGCTACCTGTCGCACTGCTCACTTTACGGGCTTTTGCAGAAAACTGAAGTAGCTCAGAAAGCAAGTACGGACACCCATCCTCATGCCAGCAAGGTAAATTTAAGAAGACCTTCTTCCTCCATTCTCCCTATATGCATAGGCAGGGACAGCTCTCTCCTTTTGTTTTCCCACATCACCCAGTCAGGACAGGAGCGTGGGAATACTAACAGAGCTGCATTTACAAAACCACAACTTCAACTGTAGTGAAAATGTACAATCCAATCCAGTGACATCACAGCTGTGTTCCACTGTATGTGGACTTTGAAGCCCACCACTCAAGCTTTCGTTAGTATCCAGTGTCACTATTTACTATACATACAGTATGCACAATTATAACACAAAGTTCAGTGACTTGAATGAAACAATTTTCTAAAAAAGTCCCAAAATTAAGAAGTCCACTATTTTAAAGCTCTGGAGAGCATAACTAGCTCCTATTATTGATAGAAGCAAATATATTATCTTCCAAAACTAGATTTTAGCTGCCAGCTGTTCAAGTTGTCTTGATAAATTCACCTTTCTGTGATCCTCCCACTACAAATAATAAATGTACTGCTGAAGTCAGCAGTGTAACTACTTAACATGCCTTAAATTCAAAATAAAGCATGAGGAAGGCATCTTAAATAATATTAGTTTTAAAACAAAGTATATCCAAAGCACATCCTTGGAACATCAGGCTAACTCAGACAATACCTTCTAATCACTATCAGTTGTCAAGAAAACCTTCTGGTTTCCACAATTATTGCTAATGATATCGCTATATGCTAACAGTTAAGAACATAATTAAGCCTATGCCTAGGCAGGGCATCCCTTAAGCACATGTTGAACTTGAAAGTCAATGGAGCTTCAGAACATTCCATTGTCCTTACACAGGAACAAGTATCCTTTACCACGGCCTATATATTTGTTTTACATAAACAGACCTCTCCATAAAATAAATTTGTATTTACTACTTCACCTCCTGCAAAAAGAAACAAACAGGTGCCCAACATAATTTCTGAATACTTTCTAGACAGTAGCACATAGAAAAAAAGAATTTACCTGCAACATAGCCCCAACAGTCTTTTTATTTGGAATAAGCAAGTAAGCCTGTCTGGACCATCCAATTGCTTCAAAAACTGAGAACTCTGTTTAATTAAATTCTGACACATCCATACCTGGGAAAAGATATGCACAAGTTTACTGTTTATAACAAGTTACAGTATTTATTGCAACACAGACAGTAATACTTCAATCCTGTTTTGGATACCTCTGGAGGACTTAAAAAACACAACATAAGACAATCATGTTCCGCTGAGGGGAAAAAAAGTGTTACACAACACAAACTACACAACTGCCAGTACTAAACTTTCAAAGTTAAGACTTAATTACACTTACAAATAACTTTCTTCTTGTAATAAATTTATCTGTTAATTTTTTGGTTTTAAATAGTCGTAATTCTTGTATGTCCATTATCAATACCCACTATGAATCACACTTACTTGTATATTTGGGAAGTTTGTGGTGACTTTGCAATTGATATGTCAGCATTATTGACCAGTGAAAGAAAAAAAAAAAAAAGAAAAAAAAAACCCAAACACCTTAGGAATGACTGTAGGGCTATGTGGAAAATACTGTTTAAAAATATATTCTAGAAGAAGTATATTATTTTTAATAAAGTACTGTGAGTAGTACACACAGGATTTTCAAGGCTCCATTTCACAGATTGTGTGTGCGCGTGCACATATAAAATCTAATTTTAAGCTATTCTGTCTAAACAAAAAAAGCAGAGCGCAGGACAGCAAAGGCCAGAATTCTTGAATGAATTTAGTAAAGTGGTCAAAGCCTTTTTTGCACCCCTTCAAAATCTTTTAAATGAAAGAGTACTTTAAAAGTGCATGAAATAAAAATACTATGGATCAAAGAATGTAACAGTACTCACCAAACGTTTAGAATCCTCATTCTGTCTATAGAAAAAGAGTAACTGACGAACTAGAAGAGTCAAATTAGCTCCATTAGCAGTGGAAAAAGTTCCTCCAGACTGGGCCAAATTTGCACAGCGATCAAATTCACTTCTTTGGATAGCATACTTCCAAAAAAAAAAAAAAAAAGACATGCATCAATACATCAATAATGGTTATGATTTTAAAAAGACATGCAAAATTTTTAAAAGTTCATTTCCGTTTCCCATCCAAAGTGGCAGCAAAGTAGTAAAATGGATACAACACATATTTGCTAAGAGATCAAAACACACACACAATGTCATAGTTAAGGCCATAACTGCTTTCTGTAATTCAGAAAGTACACGCTGCAACAAATTTGTCACTTTTCAAGTAAAAAAAAAAAAATCACATCAGACATTTTCATCTAGTTTAGTCAATAAATACTAGTGAATTTAAACAGATACAACTCTTTCTTACAATAATCCATCCAACAGCAGCTTAGAAAAAACACCTTTTTGACTTAAACTAACACCTTAGTCATATTCAGGGAAAAGCTCCACCGGTGTGTGACAGCTGCTAATACCTAATTGTATGCTCAGAAAAAACATTGTGTAATCACGCTGAATTTCACTGTCACATACATGCTTTGCAGAATAAACATCCATCTACTAAAACACTGAGGTTTGAATGAAAAGGTCAAGAAAGAAAAAGAATCTGCACTTTGTGGGCACACACAATACTCCAAAAAGTGAAAATTTTTCAACTGAAATTACTAGAGCGTCTCATTTTCAGCAAATTGTTTCACATCTTTCTAAATAAATAAATAAGTACTTACTTGATGTTTTCTGTCTCTGTATCCTCTTACAAATGACTGGATTATTATTGCATTTTTCAGTCTCCGCCTTTCTTCCTGTAAAACACAGCAAGAAATTCGAAGTCAAGATTGTGGAACTGACTCTAATTTCTATAATTTTATCAAATATATTTCTATTCAAAAGGATTTTTTTTTTCATTAAAATTAAACACAAATCATTAGTAAAATAAAGTCTTTGAAGGTTTGCATCCAAATACATGTAAATCGGGGAGAAAGTTTTTTATGTTTTTAAGTGTAAATTTACCATTAAGATATTGCAAAAGAATTTTTCATACTCAGTAAGTGCATAATACCACAGAAATCAAAATAAACACATTTGTATTTCATTAGACAAAGTCTTAATACTAAAATGTTGAAGAATGCATCAAATTTGACGACACCATTCTTTCTCTGTCCTAGTGAAGCCCCATCTGGAGCACTGCATCCAGTTCTGGGCTCCCCACTTCAAGAAAGATGAGGAGCTACTGGAGAGAGTCCAGTGGAGGGCTACGAGGATGGTGAGGGGACTGGAGCATCTCTCCTATGAGGAAATGCTGAGGGAGCTGGGCTTGTTCAGCCTGGAGAAGGCTGAAAGGGGACCTTACAAATGCCTACAAATATCTGAAGGGTGGGTGTCAGAAGGATGGAGCCAGACTTTTCAGTGGTGCCCAGTGACAGGACAAGGGGCAATGGGCACAAACTGAAGCAGAGGAAGTTCCAGCTGAACATGAGGAAGAACTTCTTTACTCTGAGGGTGACAGAGCACTGGAACAGGCTGCTCAGAGGGGTTGTGGAGTCGTCTTCTCTGGAGATATTCAAGACCCACCCGGACACGGTCCTCTACAACCTACTGTAGGTGACCCTGCTTCAGCAGGGGGGTTGTACTAGATGATGCACAAAGCTCCTTTCCAACCCCTGCCATTCTGTGATTCTGCATAGATCAGCTAACACTGAAGACCTGCTTATTTCTTTCCATTCAAATAATATATCAGTATTATAAAGCTGGTGCAGTTTAGATGTGGGGAAAAAAACCCAACCAACCAGTGTTATTTGGAGACAATACTACTGTCAAAAGGAAAATGAGGCTTAATGCTTTAAGCCCAGGAGGACAACATGGAAACTAATAATGTAATATAAAGTGTAATGGAAAGTCTTGCTCTCGCCTTCAAACCAAACATATACAGTGAGTCACTTTATGATGTCTTCCTCAGCAGCTAGAAAGAGTAGTTAAAATCATCCCTTTACCATGGCTCCCTTTCTGAGGAACTGAAATCCAGCTTGCTTCAGGTAACATGGAATGAGCACTCAACGAGTCCTCTGACAACATCCCATCACAATAAATATCTAAGGGAAGTGGCTATTGTAATTAGGTTTCTACTGATGTCCATACAGTTTCTTACAGGACGAAAGAGGGAAGTAAATAAAATAGTCACTTATGAACCTAGAGCTACAAAGCAGTGGTTGAGGAAGGGAAAGTAGGAAGATCCAGAGTTCATCAGAGAAGCCTACTTCGAGACGAGAAATTTTAACCTAATCAATCCTTGGACTATAGTAAACCCATAATTCTGAGGGCCACCAAGCAAAACAAAACACCAAAATGTTTTTATAAATGTCACTGAGATACATTTGGGGAAGTTCACATAAACTTTCAACTAGCAAAAATTTGATTTCTAATTTATGGTGCCATAAAGATACCATCCAACTTAAGAACTTAGCCTGAACTGACCAGAGAAATATCAGATGAATTCTGATGTTCAATGCCTTATTTTACTTTTCTTTGAAACCTCAGCTCCTAAAGCATTTTCTCTGAATAAGCATATACTTGAAAGACTCTAATTACCTCTAGAGCATGGACCAAAATCAAAATTTTGATAGGCCAAAGGATATTTTTCTCTCCAAAGTATCTAACAGTAAAAGTGCAAAGTATGGTAGCAAGCAGGACAGCTTCAATTACAGAGAGGCACTGTCTCTTCATATTCATAATGTAATGCTCGACTTTTAGTAGGTATGTTCTCCTTCTCTCTAGATACAGGTTTTATCCTAGAATACATAATTGTCAATTAGTGACCTGTAATTTCAAAGGTTTTAAATCTGAGGTCACTGCTAAGATTCTGCCACAGGCATTTTTTTAAAAGTCATAACTGATTTTATTCTCAGAGGAGTAATTAATTTTGTGAGAATCTGATAAATGCCACAGAAAATCATTGTGCATCTGTGTGTACATATACAGACAGGAGTATACGACTTTGCAACAGCTGTGCAGCAGGCTGAATTAAGCAACTGAATGGGTTATTTCGATATATGGCAAAAACTTTATGAAGCACAAAAAGGTCTCTTTGCATATGTTGGTAAGAACTCACTGATCATAAATTTGATTCACAACAGAGTACTCTGAACTAACTAGTGAAATCCTAGTAACGGGGACGAGATAGCACAGAGAAGTCCCAAGGCCATCAAAAGAGACTTCAGGGCACTGGGGCAACTGGTTGAGGGATCAGGGGCGCAGGTGGTGTTTTCCTCAATCCCTTCAGTGGCAGGGAACAGCACTGAAAGGGGCAGGAAAACTCACCTGGTTAACAGGTTGCTTAGGGTCTGGTGCCATCAGTCAAATTTTGGCTTCTTTGATCACGGGGAGGTGTACACAGCACCGGGCCTGCTGGCGACAGGTGCATCGCAGCTATCTCAAAGGGGGAAAAGGATTCTTGCCCATGAGCTGGCGGGGCTCACTGAGGGCTTTAAACTAGGTTCGAAGGGGGAAGGGGACATCGCCCAGCTCACTAGGGATGAGCCAAGGCTTGGTGTGCCAGGGTCAGGGGTGAGATTGACAGCCCAGCTCAAGTGTGTCTATACCAATGCACGTAGCATGGGCAATAAACAGGAGGAGCTGGAAGCCATTATACAGCAGGACGGCTACGACTTGGTCGCCATCACAGAAACATGGTGAGACAACTCGCATGACTGGCATGCTGTCATGGATGGCTACAGACTCTCTAGAAAAGACAGGCCAACAAGGAGAGGTGGTGGAGTTGCTCTATATGTGAGGGAGCAACTGGAATGCATTGAGCTTTGCCTGGGGGCAAATGAGGAAGGAGTTGAGAGCTTGTGGGTTAGAATTAAGGGACAGGCTCATAAAGGTGACATTACGGTGGGTGTGTACTACAGGTCACCTGACCAGGAGGAATAAAGTGATGAGGCCTTCTACAGGCAGCTGCAAGCAGCCTCACAATCACAGGCCCTGGTTTCTCATGGGGGACTTCAACCACCCTGACATCAGCTGGGAAGACCATACAGCTAGGCAGGCGCAATCCAGGAGGTTCCTGCAGAGCATCGATGATAACTTTCTGATGCAAGTGGTGGAGGAACCAACAAGGAAAGGCGCGCTGCTGGACCTTGTATTAACAAACAAGGAGGGACTGGTGGAGGATGTGAAGGTCGAAGGTAGACTCCGCTGCAGTGACCATGAAATGGTCGAGTTCAGGATCCTGCGTGGAGGAAGCAGGGCGATAAGCAGGATCAAAACCTTGGACCTCAGGAGGGCTAACTTTGGCCTCTTCAAGGAGCTACTGGGAGGAATCCTGTGGGCCTGGGCTCTCGAAGGCAGGGGGGTCCAAGAGTGCTGGTCGCTCTTTAAACGTCACTTCCTCCATGCTCAGGAGCAGTGCATCCCCCTGAGAAAGAAATTTAGCAAAGGAGGCAGGAGACCTGCATGGTTAAACAAGGAGCTTCTAGCGGAGATCAGGTGGAAGAGAAAGGTCCATGGAATGTGGAAAGAGGGGCAGGCCACTTGGGAAGAGTACAGGAATGTGGTCAGAGCGTGCAGGGATGCAACGAGAAAGGCCAAAACCTGCCTGGAACTGAAGCTGGCAAAGGATGTCAAAAACAACAAGAAGGGCTTCTTCAACTACCTCAGCAGCAAAAGGAAGGCTAGGGACAATGTGGGGCCGCTGCTGAATGAGGCGGGTGTCCTGGTGATGGAGGATGTAGAGAAGGCAGAGCTACTGAATGCCTTCTTTGCTTCAGTCTTCAGTGCCAAGGCAGGCCCTCAGGAGTCCCAGGCCCCGGAGGTAAGAGAAGAAGCCTACAGAGAGGACGACTTTCCCTTGGTCGAGGAGGACTGTGAGGGATCGCTTAAGCGATCTGGATGTCCACAAATCCATGGGCCCCGATGGAATGCACCCACGAGTGCTGAGGGAGCTGGCGGATGTCATTGCTGAGCCACTCTCCATCATCTTTGAGAGGTCCTGGAGGACAGGAGAGGTGCCCGAGGACTGGAGAAAGGCCAATGTCACTCCAATCTTCAAAAAGGGCAAGAAGGAGGACCCAGGGAACTACAGGCCGGTCAGCCTCACCTCCATCCCGGGAAAGGTGATGGAGCAGCTTATCCTGGAGGTCATCAACAAGCAAGTGGAGGAAAAGAAGGTTATCAGGAGTAGTCAGCATGGATTCACCAAGGGGAAATCATGCCTGACCAATCTGATAGCTTTCTACGATGGCATGGCTGGCTGGGTAGATGAGAGGAGAGCCGCGGATCTTGTCTACCTAGACTTCAGCAAGGCTTTCGACACTGTCTCCCATAATATCCTCCTAGGGAAGCTGAGGAAGTGTGGGCTGGATGAGTGGTCGGTGAAGTGGATAGAGAACTGGCTGAATGGCAGAATTCACAGGGTTGTCGTCAGCGGCGCTGAGTCTAGTTGGAGGCTGGTAACTAGTGTTGTCCCTCAGGGGTCAGTACTGGGCCCAGCCTTGTTCAACTTCTTCATCAACAACCTGGATGAAGAGTTAGAATGTACCCTCAGCAAGTTTGCTGATGACACCAAACTGGGAGGTGTGGTAGATACACCAGAAGGCTGTGCTGCCATTCAGCGTGACAAGGTCCTGTGCAGCTTGCTGTAGGTGACCCTGCTTCGGCAGGAGGGTTGGACTAGATGACCCACAGAGGTCCCTTCCAACCCCTACCATTCTGTGATTCTGTGACCTGGACAGGCTGGAAAGTTGGGCAGAGAGGAACCTGATGAGGTTCAACAAAGCCAAATGCAGGGTCCTGCACCTGGGGAGGAACAACTCCATGCACCAGTACAGGCTTGGGGTGGACCTGCTGGAGAGCAGCTCTGTGGAGAGGGACCTGGGTGTCCTGGTGGATGACAGGTTAACCATGAGCCAGCAGTGTGCCCTGGCTGCCAAGAAAGCCAATGGGATCCTGGGGTGCATTAGGAGGAGTGTGGCCAGCAGGTCGAGGGAGGATCTCCTTCCCCTCTACACTGCCCTAGTGAGGCCTCATCTGGAGCACTCTGTCCAGTTCTGGGCTCCCCACTTCAAGAAAGATGAAGAGCTACTGGAGAGAGTCCAGCGGAGGGCTACAAGGATGGTGTGGGGACTGGAACATCTCTCCTATGAGGGGAGGCTGAGGGAGCTGGGCTTGTTCAGCCTGAAGAAGAGAAGGCTGCGAGGAGACCTAATATATACTTACAAATATCTGAAGGGTGGGTGTCAGGAGGATGGGGCCAAGCTCTTTTCAGTAGTGCCCAGCGACAGGACAAGGGGCAATGGGCACAAACTGAAGCACAGGAAGTTCCATCTGAACATGAGGAAGAATTTCTTTACTCTGAGGGTGACAGAGCACTGGAACAGGCTGCTCAGAGGGGTTGTGGAGTCTGCTTCTTTGGAGACACTCAAGACCCGCCTGGACAAGGTCCTCTACAGCCTACTGTAGGTAACCCTGCTTCGGCAGGAGGGTTGGACTAGATGACCCACAGAGGTCCCTTCCAACCCCTACCATTCTGTGATTCTGTGATTCATACTTCAACTTGGTCCATAATTATACATCCAGGTTGGAAAGAAAAAAAGCACTAACTGTCTTCAGAAAGAGAGAAGCCACTGCAGAGCCTGTATTTAATCTAGCAAGGGTCAAACATATATTTAAGGGGCAAACAGCTCTGTTGTCTTGATTAGCATGAAAACTACATAGTTAAGATTTTTAAAATAATTTTTAAGACTAAAATTGTTTCTACTCCAATCGGGGGGGGGGGGGGGGGAAATGACTAACATATCCATTTTAATTCCACACTACTAAATTGGTTTTCATATTGCCACATATATTCATGTTTTAAAACTGGTCTTTTTCCTTTCAATGCCTATTCCTCCTCTGCATTATTCCACACTGAATTATCCATGACAGTAAGCTTCCATCTCAAACCCATGTTAAGATTTCCTAAACCCTCACATAAACCTCACAACTTCTCACTGCTCCTCCATTCTCAGGTGATTTCAAAGCATTTCAGGATGCACTGAAGTATCATGGTTCTGATTTTACCTCCACAGAACTGAGGCACACAATGGGGAAGCGAATTGCTGAAGGTCATCCACGAAACCACAGCAGAACCAGGAGCAGAAGACCGTTTGCCAAGATCAACCCATAGCAATAATTATGGACAAGGTAAAAAATGCAATGCACTATCCAAATACCTGCCTTTTCTCAATAAAGACTAGATCAAATGAGCACCAAAATAAAAGGCAAAACTCCCTTTGCACCCAGTGCACGCTTAACTACCTTCTTTTGAGATGAAAATCACTTCTAGGTAGCATCTTACAAGCAGTCCAACAGTTTGTCATTTCTAATATACTGGAAGGATATGCAGAACTTGCAAACTGAAACAAAACATTCCTCAACTAAGTATGACTGCAGCAGAATGAAGCACTTAGAACTGTAAATATTACTATATTAAAGAAAAATCCAGTGTACATGCAAACGCTTACAGTCTACTTTACCTCTCGTTTTCTCCTTTCTTCCTGAGTACGATGCAGGAGAGACGCTTTTTCTTCCTATAAAGCACAAATAAAGACATGACTGCATTTTCATTCAAACACGTGACTCAAATGTGTTCATGATATTTAATCTAGCCTTCACTTTGGGGATTGTTCATCATATGTAACACAAAAACACTGGACAAAAGTAAGTGTTAATCATTTTTCACTCTTACAAATACATGTAACACAGCTGTCTTAAAAGCACAGTGACCAAGGGAAGCTATATGAAAAGAAAAGGGACAGGCAAACAGCAGCAAACGGTACTGATCCTGCTCCAGGCTTGTGTTCTCAGCATCCCAATAATCTAGGCAAACATCATCCATTTACAAACAGGGGAGCTGAAACATAATAGGGTCCCAATCCTATCAGGTAGTACCAAATATTTATCAAGTGTTTTCCTTTCTTGGAAGGTACGTAAGCCACTGGCCCAGGTGCATACAGCAAGTTGTGGCATGTTCAAAGTAATCACATACTGTTCCAAAGCCCCATGCTTTTGTCTAACGTGCAAAAAAGCATTAAGCTCTTATATTTACTTATCCTTTTTCTCAAAACTTGTCCAGAAAACGTGTCAAAACAGACTTACGTAATATAAAGGGTAGGAATTTTTTCTTTTAAAATTTTGAACTCTTCACTCAAATTAAGGACACAAACTGAAACTTTCAGGACAGTGATCTCTCCAATAGCAGAAAAAGTAAAGAACACTGAAGTATTCATGAGGCCTCTGAAGAACAATACCATTACAATAGAAAACCTACCCATTAGCTTTTAAATCAGTACACACAGATTACAAAATGTAAACAAAGCTTCATTTGCAAGAATCTGTTACTGGATGGTTCCGTATAGTTTCCAAGGAAATACACAAAATAATTCTTATTTGATACAGAGCATTCAGCTCCCACTGCAGACAATAAGAGTTCAAAGTACCGTGGCACTTTCCCAAATCCAGTCTAAAACAGATTTAAGGAAACTCTTTTTTTGCTTCTACTCATATTACTTCCTTTTTCTTCCTATGCCCTTATTAGTCTAGGGAATTTAAGAAATAAAACACATTCAAGCTGAAAATATATTATATCTGAATACATTAAAATAAACCTGAAGTTGGCAAACAAATGCTTATAAAATTTTTAACCACGTCTAAAACTACTGTGCTGGAATGTCTATATGCAAATACAAAAACTGAGGACAAAACTCTTCTGCATCTCTTTTTTGATAACACAGAGGAAGCAAGTTCTTGATTCTCCCAGTTTGATTAGGATAGGAAATACTTCAATGCAGACCACCAAGAGAGAATGAAAAAAAGAAAAACACAGATGCAAGAAAGGAATTTAAGATTGGGATTGTATTTCACATCATTTACTGGAGCAAGCATAAAGAAAAAAAATCCCACAAGAAGGTTAACCATCTTTTCCTCTAAAGACAGTATTTATGGCCAAGGGCACCACTAACTACAGCTATTGCCCTCTAAAGATAGGTTTTTTCCATGTGTTAAACACAGAATAAACAAATCATAACAAAATCCATACATAAGGCGATGTATCTCCACCAAAGCAACAGGAAAGGCTCCAGATTTGCTCAGTAACATGAGGCAAGAGATTCTGATCTCACACACACAAAAGAGACAAAATAATGTACTAAATTAAGAAATAACCAACAGATGGCTTAAAGCTTCTGGACTTTTTTTCATAGATTACTTCTTTTTCAACAACTGATACGCAATGCTAGCAGAATGTTCCTACTTAGAAGTGATCAAAGTGACGTCTCTTCAGTGTGCTGGAAGAGTTTCATTCTGCACGCAGTGCACTGTAGAGAGCATTTCTGCTTAGAAGCAATGTTGCTAAATTTGTCCTTACGCTTCAGAGTGGATTGAAAGAAAAAGCAGAAGAATATACAGAAAAGGGAAGACAAATTGCTACTGTTGAGTGGAGAAGAGAATGGTACAAAAAAACTACAAATACAGTAAATGCAAGGGATTAGTAGAAAAAGAAAAATAAGTGGCCATAGGGCTTATCAGAAACAAATAACTAAGTATTTGGAGAGGGGAGGACATACAAGAGGGCAGTGTATCCTCACTTGGTGTATCGCCAGCTTTGTATTGATCAGGAATCAGGTCTCTCTGAAGCAAGCACTTTTTAAACCAATCCATTTTTAAAGAAATAACTGAAGTTTTTAGGCAATGTCCCATACTTGCTTTGAGTATGTGTAAAGAAAAGCACCAACTTGTTAAAGTATAAACTAAATACAATACAGCAACTGTCTTAAGACAAAGAATTAAATACTGAGGTAAGAGCACCCAACCTTCAAAAAAATACTAGTGGTCAAATTGTTGTTGTTCACAAAACTTACACAGATCAGAAACATAAAGGAATGGACTCATAACTATAACTACAGAATACATTTAAACTAAATGCACCAAAAATACATCTCCTTCAGAGTCATTCAACCCAACTGGAATCCACTTGTCTCTTCAGAATGTAAAAACTAACAGTAAATACGCAATAAAAAAATAAACCTACTGTGGGAAAGAGATGAAAAGAACTATGAAATAATCTTCTGTGCTTATAAAGGGCATTCTAACAAAATAATTTCTTAAAGACAGCTAATTGCACAGTCATCTCTGAAATCCTCCCTGCCGTGTCTCTTAATAAACAGAACAGTGAAAAAGAGCTAAACTCAGTAGCTCTTGCTCTGTGGCTGTGTGCTGGTTTCGGCTGAGATACAGTTAATTTTCTTCCTAGTAGCTGCTGTATTTTGGATTTAGTATGAGAAGAATGTTGACAACACCAATGTTTTCCAGTTGTTGCTAAGAAATCCAAGGACCTTTTTCCACTTTCCCATGTTTGGCTGTTGAGCAGGTGTACAAGAGCTGGGAGGGAGCACAGCCAGGCAGCTAGCCCAAGCCGGCCAACAGAAATATTCCATACCATAGACATCATGCTCAGTATATAAATGGGGGTTGGCCAGGGGGCAGCAATCCGCAAGTTCTGGGAGTTCCACGAGTTTCCTTGAGTTCCACAATCACTGCTCAAGGACTGACAGTGCAGTCAGCCACCAGGTGGTAAGAAAAACTGGACTGTGTATCACTTCTTTTGCATATTCTTTGTCATTATTTCCTTTGATGTCTTATTAAACTGTATCTCAACCCATGAGTTCTACTTCTTGTCCATTCTCCTTGCCATTCCACGCAGGGCAGGGAGGAGCGAGTGAGCAGCTGTGTGGTCCTCATCACCGGCTGCCAGGTTAAGCCATGACAAGCTGGTTGTGAATGACAACAGTGTAATGGTAAGTGATGTGCCTCTGACGACTCTCACCTACACGGTCACATGACTGCTGACAGGTACAGCTGCTGTTCCACTACCTCTTCCTGCCTATTTACAGCCAGAGCTACTCACAGTTCGAGATCATCTGACCGTAATTTCCAAAGATCACACCTAGCTCATTCCTTCTCCCCATCCTCCTTGCCGCGCATCTGTGAGGATCATGCTATCTTCTTTCTTCACCTGCCAGACAGACAGACATCAGGTATCAAGTCTACCTATCAAGGTAGGCAGGCAGACATTTTAGGGGGAATGACGCATTAGCTTGTCTTGATTCCCTCAACCCCAACCCAAAAAGAGTGAAAAGCCATTTACTGAACCAAGTTCCCGACACTTTTTATGATGTAGTCTTCTTTCTTCAGGAGCTTGACAGCCAAAGTGCAGAACAGAGTACAGACTGCCTGTGTGTTTCATGCGACATTTAGCATATTGCTAGTAGTCCCTTTCCTGTCTCCTCCTTCCTCCAACAGAAGATATTGCTAAAGGCAGCCAACCTCAAACTCTAGCACACAAACTGCAGGACCATGAAAAGCCCAGTTTGAGAAGTTTTCTTCACCAAATATGTAAGGCATGACACAAAGAAACAAGAAAGCAAAGGAACAGTAGGTGACAGCAAAATGCAATGTGACACGGATGACAATGACTCAAAGAGTAAGACAGAAGGAAGAAAGAGGTGAAAACAAGGAAGCAGATGGAGAAAGTATACAGAAAGGAAAGCTTGTGACTACTATCAAAGAAATGTTAAGTAATATTTAAAATGTAATTTATACATCAGGATAAAACTGCTATGTACCATATTATTCATCACAGCAAAGTTCAAAGTCACACCACTGCTGTAACAGACCAGTTGATGAGAACAGCCACATCCGACAGTGTAACAATGTCCATGTCACTGTGTCAAAAGCTCCAATCAAATACATAATGAAAAAAATACTTTGAATTAAAATGGCTTTCTTGTCCCCATTTTGCTGAAATACACTATTTTGCTGCAAAAGTATGTTTACACAACTCCTAGTCTTTACATATCCTAGAAAAAGACTGGATAACACAAACAAATATATGAATGACTACTCTTCTTACACTGAGAGTGCTAACAAACTGCCAGCTCTCTTTGCTCAAAATTCAGGTCCAGAAAAAAAAAAAAGTATAGATAATTAAACTTTTCCAAATACTCCCAGTATTTGTTGACTCTTTTAAATCTGAAATTGAACACCTGGACAGTCATGTTAATCAAGCCATCATAGCTCCACAAAAGTAAATTTAAAACCTAAATATGCAAGATGCAAAGATGAAACTGAGTAATTCTTTCCAGGTATTGTCTAAACAGCAAGCACATTTTAAAAATATATCAAAAACACACTGATGAAAAAATTTTAATATTATTAATAAATATTTGTGATTTATTTGTAAACCATAGTAGTTTCTTTCTTTAGTTGAGAATGCTATTCTATTTAACATTACAATAGATCATGCAAAGTACAAGGCATGACTTTTAGAAAACTTTCATGAAAAAACAAATAGGCATTTGATCTTTTAACTTTTGGGGACAATTATAAAATCTTGCATGGTTTTCATCTACAAAATCCAGGAACTGTATCCTTTTTCTTTCCTTAAAATGAAGAACACAACTTTTCAGTTGAATTTAGCTTGAACAACATAAACATCAACAACAACTCCCAAAGCAAATGAAGTGACCTAAGCAATTTATAGAATAAAAATCCTTTCAACACAAGTACTTACTAAGTCCAACAATTTAAAGGAAAAATCTGTAGCATCTGTTTGTAAAGAAGAAATGTAGACACTGCAGAACATCTCCCTCCAAAGTGGTTCTTAACAATGTTCCTATTTCTAGTTCCCAACATTATTTTAGACAAGATAAACTCCACTTCAACTGGCTTTTCTGAATATTAAAAGAAACTAGCATTTTAAAAGACTCACCATATCCTGAACTGAACCTCAACAATTCAAATTCAATTGGATAGGAAGCTCAGCCAGCCTGAGTAAAACATATTCAGCTGCTTGAAAAGTTCTGCCTGAGAACAGTTTGTGACTCTTCATCTCTCTCATTATTTACATCACGATTAATTTTATATGTAGAAAAGACCATCTTCCAGAAGAAGGTATTTTGAAGTACTTCAAATAGGCCCAGGAAGAGACAATTGGCCAGGGAAAGCCTGGCCTCACTGAAATCAGTGTCACGGTGCCTTCTAGGAAACATCTCAGCATTTTAGCTCAGTTTTACTGCAGGATCTAGGGAGTATCTGGAAACATCTTCATCATGGTAGTTATAAAGCCACACAGAGTGGAACCAGGACTTGACTGGCGGCTTTAGAGGCCAAATGAAATGCAAACAATCTACTCTTAAATTTACTCTCAGTTTGTATTAGGATTTTTAAGATTTATATTGTACATATTGCAATTGAGAGACTTATCATTTTCTCATAAACAAGCAGGAAAAAATGTACCTATAAAGGCAGAAAATTTTGTTTTGAATTTAAGAAAATAGCACATAACTGAAAATAGCAGTGTAATCACCGCTGTCAGCTAACTACAACTCCATCATTCGTAGCTTCCTTTCAAATCAGGAGAATTTTAAATGTCACTGAGAGGCAAAAAATCCACAAGAATTTCGTATGTATTAATTATACAGTTTCCTACTGACACACAGCCATTATTTTACAACATGACGGTCTCGTATTTCCACACCACAGATCTGAAATTCAAAGAGTATTTCAAGACTCAGGCTTTGACATTTCAACGTTCCGGACAAAACACAGTTCTGACTCAGACTGAGGTATGTACTTGCATAAGGATCTATGCCATGTGCCATATGGGACAAAGGTCTTGTGGAGCAAAGCAGTGCAATTCTTTCCCATCATTCAGAAATAAATCGTAAATTTGTAATTGTAATCTTGAAATCCTGTACTATAAATCCCTACCATCATTTCATTTCCATTGTGACCTGATGTAGGTTCAAATAAGATGTAACAACTTTCCTGAATCAACCAGCAAGAGAAACATAACTATTTTTAAAATCTGTACCATCCTTGCTTAAATCCTACAGACACCTATCACCATAAGCAATCCCAACCTGCACAGATCTCTCCATACACTGGCAATCTTACAGCCTACTGTTTTTAAATCATTGCTTTTTATTCCACAAGAAGTCACTTCATGCGTAGAATACAGACAGCAAAGAGCAAACAAGGTGCTTCCAGAGTTCCACCTCTGCACCTTAGCTGAGAGCAGCGGGGAAAAACACAGGAATCTAATGCTTAATGTTATGCTATTAATTTAAGGAAGCATGTCAGTAACTACTAAAGTATAAACAAACTTTGTAAATTTAAGATCTTTGATTATTGAAGATGTCCATACTAAAAGAAATTAAAGAGACTTTTTAAAATACAGATGGCATCCTCGCTATTTGCTCAGTAGCAATTTTCTACATCTTCCACAAAAAAAACCAAAAAGAAACTCAGTGAAGTTGGTTTCACTTTCACTTTCATGATAGTGCTAACTAATCTCTATTACAAATTCCTGAAAAGAAAGATTTTTTTTAAAAACCATGTCATACTGTATTACAACTTAAAAATACTCTATATTAAGCAGTCTTAGCATTTATAAATGTGTGGTTTAGATATCTCAAGTGATACTGTAAATTTGACTTAATAATAGTCTTTTAACCACTCCTCCTGTTAAAGGCTTACAAGATGTCATTTCACAACCTAATCAAGTGATGTGGAACTACAGAGCCCCACGTACATCTCAGCAGAGGCATGAGGATCCCCCTGCACGGATGTGCTAAAGGACTGCTACCTCATATTTGTCTTCAATGCTGATAAAATTAATAAATGAACACCAGGCCTGACTGTACCAAATCAAGCTGACGTGGCTAAACAGATTCTGCACTATGCCACCAAGAGTCCAACTTCATGATAAAATTAGTGAAACTTGCCAGCTGCCACCAGAAGGCATGGTGACACCCCACATTGTAGAAATATGTTCAGTATTTGGGACACAGAGGATGGAGTGAGAACCACCCACGTGAAGGACCATCTGCTCCAGTCCACTGCACAGTTAGGCTGGGTTAGTTCAATCTGAACTGCACTCCAAACCAACTCTTCAGACGTACCTCTTTTTTCCTGCCTGACACACTACAGGAATTCTGCAGCCACAACCTTTTAGGCAACAACTGCTGCCCTGTACAAAACATCCATGAGTAATACAAGACATTCCCATATTGATCTCAAATAACAGTATTCATTTTTGAAGGATATTTTACTTCAGAAGTAAAAAATGTGTTTTGCCCCATAAACCAGGGAATCACGTTTTAAAGGTGACAATAAGTAACTATCAAAATAGAAAACCATGCAAAAATTAATTCATCACTTTGTAAAGAAAACACAGTATCTATACCCTCAAACACATACACAACTAATGCAAATAGTCCAAATGGATCAGCAGATATTTGAAAGTAGATATGGAAGGAAAAGTTCAAACACTGACAATACCACCTATATTTTTACACTTACATATAATGCAATATTAAAATGTTACAATAATATTCTGAAAGGATCAGTCACAGGGATAGTCATTTCAAGAACTAATTTCGCAACCCAGGATTTTAACAAAAATAAGCAATACTTAAAGACTACTTTTTGGCAAAAGGTTTGGCTGGACTGAAGTGCCTCTCTACAGCATCCAAAATTCAGACTACTGTAATGCACACAAGATGCAAACAGTGTAAAAACAAAGCCTTTAATAATTCAAAAATGCCATAGAAGTTAGTGGTGATAAAGCACACTAGATTGAGTACCTTTCTAACTGCCAGAATGCCACAAGTCCCCAGCCATACTTCTGTCGCTGTGCCTACTTTGGCAAGACCCCTTGTGAGGCCTAAGGAAACACTGCGGACATACACAGCCATGTCAGACAGGGCATCAGGGCATGTGACCCACGACCAACACAGTTACTGTTTGCAGCTGCAGTTATAACAGCAAAACAACTCTTGTAACAGTCAGGTTTGCTGATGGTTTATTTTGGTGTAGCTGTATCCACATCAGGAAGACACCTGCAGCACTGACCATCTCCACAAACTGAGTCCCTGCTTTCATTCTGGGAGGGTTTTGCTGATGTAGCTATACAGGTGCAACAATATTTGGGAAACTGGGCAGAGAGTTATTCTTAGCATTAAGCAGTCTACATACAAATTCTACAAGTATTCCTGAGTTGTGCTTTATTCCACCAAAGGAATCAGAACAGGCAGTACCAAGTATCCAGCTAACAGCACGTCACAGAGGTGCAATACTGGAACTATTCACTGCATCTTTCTAAAATTGTAGACATTTGGGAGAGCAAGGGGGCTTGTCAAACAGCAATTTTTTTTTCCATGTGCATAAAAAGCTGAAAGAAAACATTTTACAATTCAGCCTTCCGTAAAACAGAAGCCTATTGGTACAAGAAACATAACCACATGGAGCCTGTGACGTGAGGTAACAAGAAGCTCACAGAACCCCTGTAAACATTTGCTATACCAATCTCTGCTTGTGCATGTTTACATGAAAGTTCAGGTAAAATGCATTTTTAAAAGTAATTCTTAGTACTGTTTAAATAAATAATTTCATTACTACTGTACATAGTTTCTGAAAATAAGCAGCTATTTCAAGGGCATTCTACAATGTCCATATAACCATGATGTCCAAAGCTGCGACTAACTGATTTGCATCGATGCAGCACAAGCACTTCAGTGTACCAATGTAAACTCACGAAATCCATGGACCAGTCCATATCAATATGATCATGAAATACGATCTTTGTGCTGGACAGTGAAGGTTACGCATCAATTTCAGTTTCCACTTCCTTTACCTTTTAATATTTGCCCTTGGAAATGTATACCTGTATAACATTCATAAATTTGTTCCATATAATTAAAATATATAAAATTCTGCTGAATTTTCATTAAGAAATCAGTATCTGCAAAAGACGCTATTATGATAGCTGTTTAATTCTGTAAAAGGAAACATGTTCTGCAAGTAACACTATAGCAAGTCAGTGTGAAAAGTTGCAAAGCACCTAAACCATACAGCTTAGGACCATGGCATGTTCTGTCAATTCCTACTTCAACTGGGGAATATCTATTGTAGTTTTGACTGGTGTAATGTCATTGTATGTACCCTAATAAACACAAATGTCTCAAGATAAACAGAAGATGATTCAGATGAAAAGCTGCATGATTTCAATGCAGTTCTGTTACACGTTCTCTTTAACAAATTTTATAAGAGAATACACCAAAATGGCAATTTTATTGTGATTTTAACATAGTGCAGTATTTTAGCTCAGTTTCCTAACTGTACTGCCAAGCCTTAAAAGTTCTAGAGAACCAAACCTGTTTACAGCACATGATAACAAAACATAAGACTTATTTTTGCTCCTGTTAAGATTCAAAAATATTAATTAAAACATTCAATAGCTTCCCACACAATCACGTCCAGTGACAACATGAGGAATCAGTATCTTCGCAGTGAATTACAGCGACTCTTACAAATCAGGCCACTTCCAAAAACACTTTGTCCTTGCTCTTGTTCTTTGGTAGTTCTATGCCCTTCAGTACTTGACTGAACATTTGACCACCCTGTCCAATCACCAAGATCTAAATAAACCGCTTCGCTTCTTTTCCATCAATAAACACAAGGAGATCCAATAGTCTGGTACAGCAGCCAATTAACTCACCCTGCAGACGACAGACTGACCATAAACTTGATGGAGAAAAGCTAACCCTGCGGCCCGGCACCCCTCACTGACGGGGGTGAAGCCTCCCCCCGCAATTGGCACTGACCCCTAGCTGTGTGGGGCTGCCCCCCCCCCCCCCCCCAGCGAGGCGGTCCCGCGCAGGGCTGTCCCCCGCAGGGAAGTGACAAGCGGGTGCCGAGCCCGTCCCCCCGCCGCGCCGGGAGCCCCGGGACGCGCGGCTCGGGAGGCGCCGCCAGCCCCCGCGAACCCCATCGCCGGCGGGGGGGGGGCGAGCGACGGAGACATTTCCTCGCTTCCCACAATTCTCACTACGCTGCATGCCGGGGAGGGGGCGTGTGGTCTGATTAAAAAAAAAAAAACACCATCAGACATAAACACATCAGCAGGGGGAGAGGGTTCTTTTCTCCTCTGTTCAACCTTAGTCATAGCCGCTCCCGTTCCGAAGGCCCAGCGGTAAAAATAACGATAAGACAAGGCGGCAAGGCAGGCGGGGGACGAGGGAAACCGAGACAGACACAAACGCGGAGGCAGACCGGCGCCGTTCCTTACCTTCCTACTCGCTCCTCCGAGAGACACCTTGGGCCTTGTTTTGAAATCCCCCTCGAAGCTGAACATGTTTACAGCTTATCCCATCTAGAGCGGGGTCCGGCCCCCCGAGCTGGCCCCGCGAAGGGGGCGCCGGCCGGTCGGCAGGGGCGAGCGGAGGGGCCGCCGCCGGCCCCGGGGAACCACAACCCCCGCCCCCGGGCTGGCACCCCGCGGCCCGCCCGCCCCCGCGGGGCTGCTCCCCTCACGGCGGCCCGGCTTTCCTCTCCCCCTCCCCTCCCCACCTTCCCCGCCCCGCGGCCTTCGCTTCCCCGGTCGCCCCCTTTCTGACCGGCGGCGACGGCTGAGTGTAGTGGGAGGGAGGAGGAGGAGGGAGGGAGCGGAGGAGAGGGGCTGGCGGGGCTGCTTCACTTGCACTGGGGGAGCAGCCGGCTGTGGAGAGAAGATGGCCGCCGCCCGCAGCCTCCCCTGCGCGCTCCCGACGGCCGGGCGCGCGCGCCGCCCGCAGCCGCTGGGGCCGCGCCGCCCTCGCGCGCCGCCCCTCCGCCGCGCTGGAGCCGGGTGCCCCGCAGTCGCGGCCGGCGGCCGGTTTGTCCGCGCTCCGGCTGTTTGAGCTAAAACGTATTTCCCGTTTTAAATATGAGCCTCGCGTGGGTGTACGGGAGCGTTGCGAGCTGGGCGGGCAACCGTTGTACCGGCTTTGGGGCAGCCGGGCAGCGCTGCAGACGGGGCCCGGGCTGAGGGTCCCTCTGGGCCTCGGCGCAGGGCTGCCGGCCTCGGCGTCGGTGGGCTGTGGTGACACGCATTTTATATATATATATATATATATATATATATATATATATATATATATATGATTTGTCCCTTTTGTAGGATAAGCATATGGTAGACATTGTGCCATCGCAAAGACTTCATGGCCAGCCTGAACACGGGACACTGAGCACCCAAGTGCAGGTCCTTGAGCTTCCACAGACGTGAAAATCCACGCAAGAAAGTTCCTGGTGCAAGTGGGGTCTGAACGGGATCAGGGCTCAGCGGAGAAGAAGAAAAGGGCTGGAATATAAAAGCAACAGCCCTGAAACTGTACCAGAGGCTCCTTTACTTTATATATCTTAGCCTGTTCTCCATTTTTCAGTGCTGCAGTTGCATCCTTCCAGATACAGAAGTGATACAGAAGACAGCAATAACAAAAATCAGGTTTTCAGTCTGCAGCTACAAGGTGCTAAATAAATATATGTGGCCGAATCCAACTTTCGTTTTCTTCAGTGGAAATCTGATTGAGCCATAGCTCGTGAATTCTCACATCGGCGTATCACAACAAACAAATGGCAAGGATCCATGTCAGGAGACGATGTGTGAGTTCCACAGCTGTTCCTACTGAGACCACAACACCATTGAACTGTCGCCACGCTGACTGACAAATGAAATATTTGTTGAAATTTCTTTGGAATTAGATGATTTAGAAGAGGCTAAATTTTAAGATTTCAGACTTTTCAGACTTCTAATAAGGGAACAAGTGCTTGGCAAGAGTGAACATTAGCCCTGCATTTCCTGAGATAACATAGTTTCAGTATAAGCAAGCCTGGCCGCCTATAAATACTGTTTACGAACGCAGTTGAGGTTTAGGGCATTGTGAAATACCATGTCAAATGTTCGTTCACAGTTTCAACACATTGTGTTGCTGATGTAATATCACAACGCTCTGTATGGGAGTGGTAGCAAGTTTTCCCAAGCATGACAGCATTCTTTTCAAGTGGACTTAAGCCTTGGAAAACTTTGGAAGTCTTATACAGGACTAGTCTAGGTTAATTCATTGATTTTCATTAGCAAGGAAGCGACCTGTCAGGTCATGAGTTTGTGTCCAAATATTTCTCAGTAGCAAAGCCAATTTAGGGATTCAATCCCTCCTCAAGTACGAAGCCAAAGAAAAGTGAAACTGCAGAGGGCAGAGTTTCTATGAAGTAGTTTTTGGACCAATACACGTTTGACAGGCTCCAGCTCCAATGTCGGAAGGACACAAGATCCTCTTCAGAAGAAGTAGTTGGTGAATGACGTGGACTCAACTGATGAATATTTGCATGTACCCCTAAATGCCACTCTAGGTGTAATTTTATTAAACGAAAACTTACATAACAATAAACTGAGTGCTTATATCTTGAATACAGTGAATTTATGGAAGCATGAAAGAAACTGTAAATGTGGGTTTGTTTTTTTTTTTTTAGGACAATATACACATATCGCAGTGGAGAAAATACATAATGTGTAATCTCGGTGTCAGTCAAAAAGTCAGAGTGAAGAGTGATGTAATATTCTCAGGGAGCAGGAGCTGCTCCGTGAAGGAAAATGAATGGGCACCAAGCATGACCCCACCGCAGGCCATGCCCTCTCCAGTCAGGATGTAATCCCACAGGATCCAAAAGCGGTGCCCCCAGGCAGTGTGAGGGGGTGAGTCTGGAGGGTCCAACCATGAGCAGCAAGAGACAGCGCCACGACATCAGTCCAAGGTCGATCCAGGAGACAGGGCTGGAGGCAGGTACGCTTGAGCTTCGATGAACTGATGAGCAGCGGGGTGAGTGAGTAGGGTCCCTGGCTGAAGCTGTTTAGGGCAAAGAAGTCCTGTCAGTGCATTCAGAGCCCTGACAAAGATATACTTAAGGATCTAGGAATATTGCTCTTGTACGTATGCTGTCTTAACAGCCACTGGCCTCACCTGCTGCAATGAAGTTAGCTCCATACTCAGTTTCCCATATTTCTTATCTTATTATTGCACATCCCACAGACTTTTTGCTTTCTCTTAATCATTGCTCTCTGCCTTTTAATTGTTCCTTTTTCCTTCTGCACACATATGTACACGTTTCTTCCAGGTACAGCTGCACTGCAGAAGTCCAGTTGTTCATCAGACTGTAGTCTGTTAAAAAGGTGTCATTACTCAACATTTTCTTCACTTCCCGTGGTCAATATCAATATTTTCTACTTTTTATTTGAAATCAGGTATATAGGGCCATTTAATCTATATATGTGAGAATCACCAATGAGAGGTGTTCCATTTCCAAGAAAATTAATGTATTTTCAGTATTTTTTTATAGAGAAAGAAGGCTGTGAATATGAATGTCCCGAGGGATTAAAAACAAAGAATCCTAGAAATACAGGTGTAGGACTGACCTCTAGTCCATCCCCATGCTCTAAGAAAACAATCAATATGTACATATAAATTATCTCTAAATACATGATCTCCGCGTGACCTTTCACACAGCAGTACTGAGTATAGTTTCAGTAAACCACTGCTAACTGGGAAGTTTAACAATGTAGCTAGCTGCTCCTAACAGAAAGTGGTAGATTTTCTCCTAGCATCCAATTTGTATTTCCATCCTTCTGTTGTGCAAGTAAAATCTGAATCATAACATGTATGTATAGTGACCCAGTCTCGATGTGTTTTACATCTCCTCTGAGATATCCTGTGGGTTTGATAGTCCATATTGCTTTTTGTTTGCAGATGTGGGACAGAGAGGGACACATCAGAGGAAATTATGTCTGAGCAGAAGGTCAGGTTCTGGCGTTGATATGGAGTGGGGGTAAGTTTTCAGAGGTCGTGCAGATACCTTCTTTTTCTTGTAAGTGAACGCCATAGAAATGAAAACAGCCACACACACAAGTGCGTCACATTTGTTGAAAGTATGGGCAAAGCGTGATTCAACCCACATTAGAGAGAAATTTACCTATAGATTTTCTCCTGGGCCTGCCTCTTGGTGCCAAAGGACATGAAAAATTTTCTGATTCTTATCTGACTATTTTAAGATGGTGCCTGCTGGTCTTGTTTTTCCTTTTTCACTACGAGTGACTCAGAGCAAAGCCATCTTCTAAATGTTAGCTTGTTGACACCTTGGTACTAGGCAGAAGAAAACCAGAAACGAAGATTTTGTGGGGAGCAACAAAGAAAAGATAAAATAATTCCTTCCCAACAGTGATGAACATCTTGAAGTCACGTTGTGCTGGGTGCTAAGGATAGCATAACTGAGGTGACTTAGGAACTTTTAAAATTTTGGAGCTACTGGTACCTTGGTGTAGGTAGACTAAGACAATCTGCCTCCGTCAGGGACAAATTTTATCGTTTTTGTAAACGCTTTTTCTACATATGAAAAAAATCAATGACATTTAAAAAGAAAATAAGTATTATACACATTGGTTTTATGCTTTGAATGAGCATCATGTTACATCTACAATCTTTTCTATTGTCAAACTGATTCTCAAACAATTTAAGTTCTGATGCATTCTGGCCGCACTCTGTGCATGTATTCCTTATTTAGACAGGGTAAGCAATCAAGAGTATATTTGGCAATTGCTCAGTACTGTAGGTTATGATGGCCAAATTGTCACCATCTTGCCATTACTTCTCATTCCCCGTGCAATTATAATAAAGAGTCCTAAACTTTTATGCTGACTTGCTGAACTCAGATGAAAATCTAAGATGACCTGACAGCGTCTCATTATGTGCTACATTACTTCCCAAGATGCAGAAACATTTTTTACAAGAGTGTATAGTAAATGCACAGTAAATAAGTTAGAAATACTTTAATTTAGAGGAGATGAGGCTTGAGGTTAGTCCAAATGCTATGATAGTCCAATATCTGATTTCTAGTAATGCTTTAGTAAGGTTTGCTATCATATGGACTGATGTTGGGAGGTAATTTATTTTTTTAAATTTATTTACTCAGGGTAAAACACTGAAAATTAGATCTATTCTATCAGAGAAGATACTGGCAAGACTGTAATGTAAAAAGCACTTCACTTAAGCACTTCCTTTAGTTAAATCTGAGTGCCAACAGACACTGCCAAGGAATCAAGGCATTTTATTTAAAATTACACTGGCAAGAGACCATCAAATTATCCTTAACATTTTCATTAAATTGAGATACAGATATAGTTAGGGTAGTAAATCTTTTCAATACAAGGAGTTTATTCCTGAGCCAAGGCCAGATTCAGCAGTAATTGTACGAACTATTAAGACCTAAAGCCTCATCTACATTACCAAAACAACTGTTCAAGGCTTTGGCCCAGTTGTGAGAAATGGACAGGCTTCACCCTGTATTACAGAGCTAATCAGATCAGTGAACTACAGTGAGGCATTTGTATTCCAGTCTGGGGTGATTATTCTATGTTTTGTTGGCTTGGTTCAATGAGATTTTGGGGGTTTCCATTAGAAATCTGTGACTATCTGTAGGTTGTCTGCAGTCCATGCACCCAAGGCTTCAGAAGAGTCGAACGAGTGCTACCTTTCTTAATACTGACACCTTATTCCTCTATAGGAATGTCGAGCTGAAGAGACTAAGGAAACTTATATCCATAGTTTCTAAGATGGAAAAGTTATTACCTTATGGTCTCAGCTCCTTTATAAGATCTATGTAGCAAGACTTCCCCCCAGAGATTCCTACATTTCATTCTCAGCTTCTGATTAAAAAAGATCATTTATTTTAGGCATCCAGTCTTCTGAGGAGTGGGGGGGTAAGGCCCTATTATAGTTTTATAGCTGTAATTGTGAGACATTATTATATTACTTGGCAAGTGTTAGTTAACCATAAATCCTTGTTTGTTTTCTGGGGTTAAAATTTATAAACATATTTAATTCCAATACTGGTGCTGCAAATATGTTCAGCTAAATAATGAAGATTAGGATGCTCTTTTCCAAGTCTGCCTAAAAACTGAAGTGTCAATTTATTTTAATAGAAAAGGAGCATTCAGGATCTTTAGATGTCTTTGAAAGCCCTATTGCAAAGAATAATTGCCCTCAAGTGAGCATAAATATAACTTCATATTTACCTTGTTATCTTTGGCTCACCTTTAATATACCTGGAAGCTTTCCCTGTATATAAGCATTATAAAAATTGCCATTCCAAGCAAATTCCAACATGCTGATTTTATGCTGACAGAAACATGTGTGCTATGGGCCAGTACACATCTAGCTGTTGTTAAAACATGTTCCGCTTCATTTCCTATTTAAATTGGTTGGAGTATTTTCACCTTCCCTTGGTGCCCATGTAAACAAGAGCCTTATCGAAGTCAAATCTTTCATGTGGTTTGAGGAAAACCAGACCAGATTATTTCTTTGGTTAAAGTGACTTGAACTTCCTTGTGATCCAGAAAAACATATGTAGGCTTGTATGTTTATGTCTTGATATATGGAAGCATTTTCTTGCAGAAGTTCTCAGAAGAATTTAAAGAGGTCCTTCACAGCAAATTACTCATAATTAAAAATGTTAAAGGTCTTGAATATCTGAAGATCCCAATACATCCCTACCTATGTTCATTAAGTATGAACACTCCTATGGGTTGTTTGGTGTACAGGCCCTTAGCTCTTGTAACAGCAAAACAAAATTAATGAAGACACGGGCCAATGTCACATCCACTCAGAAGATAAGTTTTCAACAACCAGCTCTGATGAGACAGAAGTGACCTTCAAAACCTACTGGAAACAGTGGAAAGTAAAGGCAGCTTATAAGCTTATTTAAGGAGCACAAATTATGATCTTATGGAACATAATTAAGAGAAAGCAAGGAAAAAAGAAAACAGAAACCAATTCAGATAATAAAGAGCAAACAACAGTGTTCTGATATTTTAAATTATTCTGAAGAATTCACTACGGCTATGCCATGGAATCCTAGAAGATTGTTCTGTCTTACCTCTGCGCATCATTCAGGTTATTCAGATTAATTTTCTGCATGGGTGTGTTAGCTTAGTCCTAAATGAGCTTCATAGGTTCCTCTATAAACTTAGATTTTGCACGGCTCAGATCCATTAATTTAGCTTTGCAGCTGATGAAAGCCAGCGTGTTTACACAGAATTCAGTAGGCGTGAAGACAGTTTGTGCTGCCTGAGAATAAAGGTCCTGAATTTTACTCTTACCTACTCTTATATTTCTTTCTGAGTGAGATCGCTATAATCAAATTTTACCTGTTTAAACATTAGGCATTTAGTCCAACCTCTTCATCTAGACCTTTCAACACAGAGATGCACTTCCTTCCTCTTCTAAATTCCTCTATTCTATGGGCTCAGCTCCCTGGGTGTGTTTATTGACTGAAAGTTCACAATGAGATTAGGCGCTTGCCATGTGCGTGGCTGAAGTTAACTGGGGTGAGTTCACCCTCCATGTGACTGAAGAGAAGCCATACAGTAAAGAAGAAATTTATCCTTCATCCATGAAGAATCACAGAATCGCAGAATCACAGAATGGCAGGGGTTGGAAGGGACCTCCGGGGATCATCTAGTTCAACCCCCCCTGCCAAAGCAGGATCACCTACAGCAGGCTGCGCAGGACAGCGTCCAGGTGGGTTTTGAAAATCTCCAGAGAAGGAGAATCCACAACCCCTCTGGGCAGCCTGTTCCAGTGCTGTGTCACCCTTAAAGTAAAGAAGTTCTTCCTCGTGTTCAGATGGAACTTCCTATGCTTCAGTTTGTGCCCATTGCCCCTTGTACTGTCACTGGGCACCACTGAAAAGAGTCTGGCCCCATCCTCCTGACACCCACCCTTGAGATATTTATAAGCATTTATAAGATCTGCTCTCAGCCTTCTCTTCTTCAGGCTGAACAAGCCCAGCTCCCTCAGCCTCTCCTCGTAGCAGAGATGCTCCAGTCCCCTCATCATCCTCGTAGCCCTCCGCTGGACTCTCTCCAGTAGCTCCTCATCTTTCTTGAACTGGGGAGCCCAGAACTGGACACAGCACTCCAGATGGGGCCTCACTACGGCAGAGTAGAAGGGGAGGACAACCTCCCTCGACCTGCTGGCCACACTCCTCTTAATGCACCCCGGGATACCACTGGCCTTCTTGGCAACCAGGGCACACTGCTGGCTCATGGTCAACCTGTCGCCCACGAGCACACCCAGGTCCCTCTCCACAGAGCTGCTCTCTATCAGGTCTGCCCCAAGCCTGTACTGATGCATGGGGTTGTTCCTCCCCAGGTGCAGGACCCTGCACTTGCCCTTGCTGAACTTCATCAGGTTCCTCTGCGCCCAACTCTCCAGCCTGTGCAGGTCTCGCTGAATGGCAGCACAGCCTTCTGGTGTATCTACCACTCCTCCCAGTTTTGTGTCGTCAGTAAACTTGCTGAGGGTACAATCTCTCCCTTCATCGAAGTGATTGATGGATAAGTTTAACAAGACTAGGCCGAGTACTACCCCTAGAGGACACCATTAGTTCCCGACCTCCAACTAGACTCAGTGTCGCTGATGACAACCCTCTGAGTTCTGCCATTCAGCCAGTTCTCTATCCACCTCACTGTCCACTCACCTGGCCCACACTTCGTGAACTTCCCTATGAGGTTGTTATGGGAGACAGTGTTGAAAGCCTTGCTGAAGTCGAGGTAGACAACATCCACAGCTCTCCCCTCATCTACTGAGGTGTTCGTGCCATCATAGAAAGCTATCAGATTGGTCAAGCATGATTTCCCCTTGGTGAATCCGTGCTGACTCGTCCTGATAATCTGCTTTTCCTCCACTTGCTTGATGATGACCTCCAGGATAAGCTGCTCCATCACCTTTCCCGGGATGGAGGTGAGGCTGACCGGCCTGTAGTTCCCTGGGTCCTCCTTCTTGCCCTTTTTGAAGGTTGGAGTGACATTGGCTTTCCTCTAGTCCTCGGACACCTCTCCTGTCCTCCAGGACCTTTCAAAGACGATGGAGAGTGGCTCAGCAATGACATCTGCCAGCTCCCTCAGCACTCGTGGGTGCATTCCATTGGGGCCCATGGATTTGTGGGTGTCCATTTTGCTTAAACAATCTCTCACATGATGCTACTCAACCAAGGGAAGGTCTTCCTTTCTCCAGGCTTCCTTTGTTACACCCAGGGCCTGGGACTCCTGAGGGCCAGCCATAGCAGTGAAGACTGAAGCAAAGCAGGCACTCAGTAACTCTACCTTCTCTACATCCTCCATCACCAGGACACCCACCTCATTCAGCAGCGGCCCCGCATTTTCGCTAGTCATCCATTTGCTGCTGGTGTACTGGAAGAAGCCCTTCTTGCTCTCTTTCATATCCCTTGCTAGATTGAATTCCAGATGGGCCTTAGCCTTCTTTGTTGCTTCCCTGCATGCTCTGGCAATGTTTCTGTATTCCTCCCAAGTGGCCTGTCCCTCTTTCCACATTCCGTAGACTTTTCTCTTCCGTCTGAGTTCCGCTAGAAGCTCCTTGCTCATCCATGCAGGTCTCCTGCCTCATTTGCTAGACTTTTTACTTGGCGGGATGCATCAATCCTGAGCATGGCGGAAGTGACGCTTAAATAGCAACCAGCTCTCTTGGACACCCCCTACCTTCTAGACCCCTGACCCACGGGATTCCTCCAAATAGGTCCTTGAAGAGGCCAAAGTTAGCTCTCTTGAAGTCCAAGGCTGTGATCCTACTTATTGGCCTGCTTCCTCCACGCAGGATCCTGAACTCCACCATCTCATGGTCACTGCAGCCGAGGCTGCCCCCAGCCTTCACATCCTCAACCAGAGGGAAAGAAGGAGCAGCGATGGTTAGACATTTCTGAACAGACTTTAAGGCCTAAATGACAAATGAGCAATAAATTTGTTCAGGCTTATTATTAATGCCACAGAAGGATGTTGAGAAAAGTGCCAGAGACTGTTGAATAATTCCCGTTTTACTTTGGTATTGATTCTAACGGCTGTAGTTAACATTTGCTGTTAAAAAAAAAAATCAAAAATTACATTTGTCTTTCAATCTCTTCCAGTAAATTTGAATTTTCAAAATACCATTAGGAAGAGATGAAGATGCCACAGCCAGGATTCGGGAGATGTAGTTTAAATGCCCAGCACTTCCACTAACCTTCTGTGTAATCACGATCAAGTAAGCTAGCTGCTTCCACTAACCTTCTGTGTAATCACAATCAAGTAAGCTATCTGGAAAGCATCTTTTCAGAAAAGGACCCCAGGTCCTTGTAGGCAAGAAGTTGAACGTGAGTCACCAGAATATCCTTGCAGCGAAGAAGCCCAACCGTGTAGCAGGCTATATTAACTAGAGCGTAGCCAGCAAGTTGATGCAAGTGACTCTCTCTGTTGTTTGGCACTTACGAGACTGCATCTGGAGAGCTACATGCCATTTTGAGTTCCTCAGGGCAAGAAAGACATTGAAATACTGGAGAAAATCCATCAGAGGACCAACAAGATGTGGAGGGACTGGACTGAACAGTACAAAGAGACACTGAAAGAATTGGGTTTGTTCAGCCTTGAGACAAGAAGCTGAAGGAAAGACCATACTGCAGTTTATAACTGTCTAATGGGAGTATGTAGACAAGGTGGAACCAGACTCCTCCTGAGGCAGTGGACACAAATTGCAATCAAGAGGCAATGGACACAAGTTTCACTGCGGGAAATTAGGTTTTTTTCAAATAGATATTAGGAAGAAGGTTTTCATAGTCGAGGCGGTCAAACACTGGAAAGGGACCCAGACAGATACTTTGTTGTTGTGGTTTAGCCTGACTGGATGCCAGGTGCCCACCAAATCTGCTCTATCACTGCCCTCCTCAGCTGCACAGGGAGAAAAAAGACTATGAAAGGCTCATGGGTCAAGATAAGGACAGCGAGAGATCACTCACCAATTACTGTCACCAGCAAAACAGACTTGACTTGGGGAAATTAGTTTAGTTTATCACCAACCAAATTGGAGTAGGATAATGAGAAATAAAATCAAATCTTAAAAACACCTTCCCACCACCTCACCTTTCGTCCCAGGCTCAACTTCACTCCCGAGTTATCTCCCTCCTCCCCCCGAGCAGTGCAAGGGGACAGGGAATGGGGGTTGTGGTCTGTTCATCGCATGTTGTCTCTGCCGCTCCTTCCTCCTCACACTGTTCCTCTGCTCCAGCGTGGGGTCCCTCCCATGGAGACAGTTCTCCACAAACTTCTCCAACATGAGTCCTTCCCACGGGCTGCAGCTCTCCACAAACTGCTCCACAGTGGGTCCCTGCCATGGGGTGCAGTCCTTCAGGAACAGGCTGCTCCAGCGTGGGTCCCCCACGGGGTCACAAGCCCTGCCAGCAAACCTGCTCCAGTGTGGGCTCCTCTCTCCATGGGGCCACAGGTCCTGCCAGGAGCTGACTCCAGCATGGACTCCCCACAGGGTCACAGCCCCCTTTGGGCATCCCCCTGCTCCAGCATGGGGTCTCCATGGGCTACAGGTGGAAATCTGCCCTTCCATGGACCTCCGTGGGCTGCAGGGGCACAGCCTGCCTCACCAGGGTCTGCTCCATGGGCTGCAGGGGAATCTCTGGAGCCTGGAACACCTCCTCCCCCTCCTTCTTCACTGACCTTGGCGTCTGCAGAGTTGTTTCTCTCACATATTCTCACTCCTCTCTCCTGCTGCAAAATGCCATTACGCAGGTTTTTTTTTCCTTCTTAACTATGTTATCCCGGAGGCCCTACCACCATCACTGATGGGCTCGGCCTTGGCCAGCAGCAGATCCATCTTGGAGCCGGCTGGCACTGGCTTTATCAGACATGGGGGAAGCTTCTGGCAGCTCCTCACAGAAGCCAGACCTGTAGCCCCCCTGATACCAAAACCTTGCCATGCAAATGCAGTACACTTGTGAAACCTCCATCACTGGAGGTATTCAAACCTACACTGCACAAGGTGCTGAGCAATCTGTTGCCCTGCTTTGCACAGAGGGTTCGGACTAAGCCCACAGGTCTCTTCCAACCTCAACTGTTCTCTGATTCTGTGATTCATTTCACCTAACTAATACCTGTAGCATGGCCATTTGTGTCTGAGCTGGTTGCTCTGGGTTCCCTTTGACATTGGTGTTGAGACTCATCCAACATCAATTTTAAGATGAGCCATACCAGCCCATGCTCAGTATTGCTGCTCGGTTGGTGAGACTGAGGAGAGTCCCTTCTAAGCCACAAAGACTTAGGCATATCAGTCCCACACTCTTTTCCTCTCTTTCACATTTGTAAATCAGAGATACTCCTACCTCAGTATTTTTTTGGAGGAACACATATCGTTAATATTTGAGCCTCACTCAGAGACTGTGATGTTGGCTGCTATATATGGGAAGAGAAGAAAGAAAGAAAGTCTTCCAGATGATGACAGCACTGTGGCTCCCTCCTCTCCTAAGCAATGCCAACAATAATTTTAAAAAAGCCTTTTATCTTCAGGCATATTTCAGAGCCACTTCAGAGTGAGAAGAGCTTCTTAACATATGAACTTTCAGATGGCTGGGTTGAAGAAAATATGGAGCTTTCCTTTAAACAATTAGAGCCTATTTTGCTAATCAATTTTTGTCAGGCGCCTAGAAATATTTTTCATGATCAGATTCCAAATTGTCTTGAAGAGCACGAACTAATGACCTTTTATCAGTCCAGTTTGGGGCACTCTGATACATCCCTGCTCCAATTAAATAAATCACAGCCTTAATTATCAAAGACTGGCATGACTGCAAAAGCAATGAATTAGTTTGTACGCTGAGAGATCGCAAACGTACAGTAGTTACAATTAATGGATTTAACTTTAAATGCTGGGGCTCCTGCATGAAAGTGCCTGAGAAGTCCATCCTGGCATTCTTATTACTCTTTAATTATAATTGATGTACCTGGGAAAGATGTCAGCAGCGTACATTTTAATACAGGTGCTAGTCTCACTTAAGAGCTCATAGTCCTTGCTTGAAACAGTCAATGATATGCAACAAGGTTTTGATGAAATCCAAATTTATTAGGGTTATTAAAAGTCGTTAATTATTTGGCACTGCAGAGATGTAATCTGGTACTATTTTTTTAATAGACAGCTTTATATATGTAAGTTTGAGAACTGAGGTTTATTTTTTATATAAAATACTTCTGCCCCTTTTGTCCCCCTTCTGCCATTCCTGTTTCTTGCAGATTTCTCTCCTTTTTCCCCTCCTTAGGCTGAGCTCTTGTCTTCCAAGCAGAAATATCCAGCTATTTTTCATGCTTTTTTCCAGTCTCAAGAGAGGTCTTCACTGCTCCATTACCACTGTTCTTGTGAGAAGCAGCTCCCAGAAGGTTCAACACCAATGAACAGTTGGTCAGGTCCAAAACATAAAGGCAGCTAACATCAGCAGAAGATAAATCCATCTACTGTAAAATGACATCAAGACCACTGGCATTGTCTGAGGTATCAAGCTTGATCTGAACACAAGTGGTCTGATAATTAAATATTTTCCAAGGGTGGTCCTCTGCCTCCCTCCGTCCCACATGCAGCTCAGCAAGCAGGGTTGACACCAAGCACAGAGGAAGCCAAGAGCTTCCTAGGGTGGCCAGCTTTTGAGGGCAGGACAACAGCTCTGCTCTCACTGCACACTTGCTTGTGCCATCTGGAGAACAAGGCCAGCAACTCCTGCTTCTGCAGGAGGAAACAGGCTATAAAAATTGGCAGCAACAAGGAATGGGGCGGACAGACCCAAAAATAGACAGCATTGCCCCAGCCCATGTGTCACCTGAGGAGCAGTGGCAAGGTCAGCTCAGACGGGATCTGTATCCTGCTCTCCCTCCCAGCTTGGTCCTTCCACCTTCTCAGAGCTGGCTGGACCGCACTCCAGCCCTTCATCCCGAGGGTGCTCCTGCACAGTTCATCAAATCTCCTGCGAGACACTCTGCCCTCTTCCTGCAGGGTGAGTTTAAAAGAAATATTTGCACTGCAGCTGACTCTGCTAATTATAGCACAAACCTTCTGATAACTTGCCCTTCTCTTATTGCCTCAACTTCTGGAGTTATTAGACTGTAGGAAAACTCCAGCAGCCAGTTAAAGACGAAAATTAATTTTCTTGTTACAGAGACTGGAAAAGGCAAGTAGGTGAGTCCTGAAAGCTCATAAAAAACAAAAAGCAATTAAAATTAATCCCATATGGATTTCGTCATTGAATTTACAAAAGGTTTGTCATTGATTTTAATGCAGCCAGAATTTTCTTGATTCCTCTAAAAAAAGTCCATTTTTTAAGGATATATCATGATTATTGGATTCTGTTTCATAATTTTCGAATATTTAGAGTGGGCAATAAAGTATTTTAAGGAACTGTGTAACACAAGTATGGCCATTTGCGAAATATTGTGTATCATGCATCTCTGGAGCACAAATCTATAATTTCAAAATTAAATTACTTAACAGAAATAACCTCAAACTGTGCTTGTATTAATTACATACTAGCTTTCATCAGTTCCATATTCTATGCTTACCAATTAGTCCCTACAGTGATTGCAGTCGATAACAGTGTTTAACGATGGAGAATCAAAACAAAATACTTCTAACTGAGAAATGGAAACTTGCCTACAAGCTTTTCTAGCTTTGCACTATCTGGTACCCTAGTCTTAAGCAAATAAATATTTTGGCCAGATAAGAACACTGGTTTAGTCTCTTGTGGAATACAGGACAAGGAATTTGATCCATTTGCCTCTGCAGTGATCCATACACTTTGGATGTAGGACTTGAAAAGGCATCCTGCGTCGTGCACTCCAGTCCCCTGCTACCACAGGCTCCATACATACAATCATTTGCATGGATTTATGGAGCTCCATCCTAGGAACACTTGGGCAGTTTGAAGTAGAAACTGATGGGTTTCACCTTCAGGAACTTGGCTGATGCCTATGTGAGCCCTTTTGGCCTCTGTAAGATCCTCCAAGAGCAGAATCCTGTTGCTGCATGCCTGTAAATGCTCCGTGTGTGAAAAAGTAACATCTTCTGTTTGGTTTAAGTATTTTACTTGAGTGTTTATTGGTTTTCCTTCAGTGTTTACGCCTTTCCCATTTTCCTGACTAACCCCATTAGAAGCTGTTGCAGAATCTGACTGATACGGAGCCTAAAACCCTTCTAATTTCTATCCCAGTGCTGTTCATGGTCAGTTTATATCCATTTGTTCTTGCATCATCATTCCCCTCTGTCTTACCCAGTTGAGTGTTGATAAACAAAATCTTCTTTCTGACCCGTCGGGTTTTGCTAGGCTGAGCAATTCTTGCTCTGCTGAGTTAGGTGAGTGCCAGAAACAGACTGAGTCAGTCTGTCAGGCTCTTGCCATTGAAAGGGATGATCCCTGATTCTCTTCTCCTACTCCTCCTCCCTCTCCTGGCCACGCGTATGTTTCCTGTGCAACCAGTTCTGGCTCTTGTCTGACCTTTCAATTTAGCTGATTGAACCTGCAGAAAAATAATCCAGCAGAAAACAGGAAGAGTTTTCTGCTGGTTTAGTGAGCATGATCAGCTCAGCAGGTAATCAAAGCTCTGCTGGTTCAGGCCACCTCCAGGAACCACACCGACTGTGTTGGCTGTAAGATCACTTCCCACTCCCTTCGTCATCCTATTAGCCCTTCTTCACTTTTTTTGTCAACATGGCTGAGCAGAGCTGGGGGCTGTGTTGCAGAGCAGGTCTGCCCCGTCATAGGGAAACTTTCCCTTAACTCTTTGAAGTACTTGTGTGAATGCATCATTTCCATTTACTTTTCTCATCTCTGCGTAACATTGTTGTCTCCTAATAGTCCTGATATTCACTGGTACATCCTCATCTTCCTTTTCCTCAGACATTTTCAGCTGATGAGTTCAATTCGCAACAGAATTTCCTCTGATGGTCCCCTAAGGCAGCACACTTTTGAACGATGAATTTTAGTCTCCGTTTTGGATTGCAGTACTTTCAGTTATTCAGTACTTTCTTTCTAATGGATATTCAGATTCACTTCAGTATTGACAGTGCCTCTCAACTTTTTACTGTTGGCAAATTCCCCATATGTGTGTCACAGCCACTGATAGAAATATTGTACAAGACAGACCCCAGGCTGGCCAGGTGCTAGAGAACATTTCTGGTGACCCTTCAGCTTAGACAATTCCTGCTTGACTGAAGTCTGTCTTCACTAAACTGGGATTACAGTCATTTTTTTAAGGAACATGTAATGTTGCAAAGCAGCTAGATTATGCCGGTCAACTTAACCTGGACTTTTTTCCTCACCATCCAAAGTACTGTAAAGCCTAAACGAAAGGAAAAGTAGAAAAGAGAAGAGAGTAAAAGATAAACAGGTTAAATACCATCAATTACTGTAGTCCTCTTGTTATTGTCATTGGTTCATATGAAGCTTTTTAAATGGGATTCGTTTCTAGGGTAGACTATATTTGGAAGGCTTCCTGGAAATAATATATTTTAAAGCTAACTTGAAGTGGATAGAAGGTCATGAATTTGTTTGAAAAGGAGACTAGCTGATGCATCTGATCTCCTTATTGCTTACAACTGCTGTTAATAATTTTCAGGTGACTATGCTAAAGGATTTTAGGAAGTTTATTGTTACTTATTTTGCAGCTAACTAAATCGCCTGCCTCCACTTTAATTATTTTTAAATTACAGTGATGTGGTATATTTAACATGGTTGGGAGTCACCAGGTAGCATACCACAGATAAGCTTCAAATATTTATTTACCTAGCTGTAGGGACAGAACAACGAGATCCTGAATATTAGCATGTTGTTAGTTGTAGTAAAGTTGTTTTTAGAAACTCTCGAAACAGAGTTTGGTCTTTCTTCCTGACTCTGCACCAAACCAACATATTTCCTAGGTGAAGCTCCTGTCCTCAGGAGCCACACAAGCAAACAAAACACCATGTAATGCAAAAAAAATATACTGCCTTTGATATGTATTTGTTGGCCCTGCACTGTCCACTACCTATCTAGTACGCAAGACTGAAAAGGAAACAAAATTTTACAGACATGTTTAACTTTTGAACTCAAGAATAAAAGTTTACTAAATTTCAGGTTGTTTCTGCTAGAATGACAGTTTTGCAGAGCAGTCTCATGCTGTACTTAATATGCTAGCAATGTGTCACTGCTGATCATTGATTTACTAAATAAAGTATCTCTGGTAACAATTTCCCAAGACGTGACATCTTATGTAGATTGTGTTTTGGTTTTAAGAACATTAGTGTCAAGAAGTCAAATAACAGGGCCTGATGGAAAGTAACATTTTCCATAGCATAACCCTGGTATCTAGAAAAAAAAATAATAGCTGAGTGAATACAGAGAAAGTATAATTATATTCAAAGAGCAGTTATTGCTGTACTTGCATTAACCTTGCAAGTCTCATGCCTAAAATGTCTGTATAATGTATTTAACCTTGCATTTGATAATGAAATATGATGAATAGATCACTGTAGCAAAGTGCGGAAGATGATCGGGAAATGCTCACCAACCAGCACAGCTAGAGCGTGCATGATCAAGTGCTGCAATATGAAAGCAAGAAATATGGCTGTAAAAACATACAGCATGACAGATAAGGAAAAACAAGACAAGAGGGAGAAAAGTCAGTAATTCAAGTTATTTTGATCATGGTAGAACATCTAGAGACTTCCTGAAACTGGAGTTTCATTGTTTTTGAAAAAGTAGCCATTACTTTCAAGAGTTTGGATCTAATAGACATGAGAGTGAAGGAAGGCTCAAAGTAGTTATTACCCTGAATAGATGAGGCAGAAACTGCATGGATTGCCCAAGATCAGGTAGAAAAACATTAGCAGAGATCAGCAGAATTCGATGTGGATCTTTTTGTGTCGTCTTTCCTGTAAACGGGCTGGGCTGCAAAGGTTTACTTTAGCAAGGAAGTTTAACCTATAAAGCACAAAATTATGTCAGTAGTTTTGCAGTGAGGTTATCTATGTTCATGTTCAAACATGCCAAAGTTATTGAATCCCACATTGATTCTATATGTCAACATTTTACTTTTCATTGTTAAACCACAGTCATTCAAAAATGCTCAGATTTTGGGTGTTCAGGCAACCAAGTAACAAATACTTTTGGAATTAAAAGAAAATAGACATGTGGCTGGTATTTACAGCAAAGTTAGCTGATGACATCATTGAAATGTAATTTCTAGTCATAATCAAGTCCACACACAGAACCTTTTCAAGTGAGTGAGATAATGTGTTGAACTCAAGTTGATGAAGCCACCGGGGTAGAGATGCTGAAGTAGCGTAGTCCACACTTGGTACTTACGCAGCCACCAGGCAGTCAGAACCAGACCAGCTCTATTCATCCAGGTCATTCTCACAAATCCTCTGTGAGCCCAAAAAAAGAAAAGTTTTTCCATTTTCACCAGGAATGAAGTTGCTGAGCAGGTCAGCTTTTACCAGTGGTGAATTATAAAACTCAGCTTTGTCAGACAAATGAATAAATGTGGAACAATACGGACGCAATTTGAAAGTTAGTTCACCCTGTAATTTAATTCAAGTGAAGCTAGCTCAAAAACAAAGAAACCTAAAGGAAAATAAATTGTGTTACCTCTCTAGTGATGACACTACTAAGACTAAATTAATTCTTAGCGGTTATGGACATTGACCCCTCCTAGTATCAGACAGTAGTTGGCAAATTGTGCAATTTTCTGTCATCCAGAAGGGCTAGAATGTTCATGTTTAATGTTTGAGCATTGAAACTGGATGAACTCATTTAGCTATCCAAATTTTGCGTCATTCCTTTACAGTTAGTAGTCATCTTGTGCAGATAAAAAAACACCAAAACTTGTCACGTTATTTATCTTATGCAATTAGTTTCTATGACAAGGTGACAAATATAGTTTTGGAGGCACCATTTAATATAATACCACCAAAATGTCTCACCATTGAAGATTTTATCGAGATATGTCCTTAAAGCAGGAATTTGGATATTTTTGTACTACAGAAGGTTGTAGGTGACTACAGTAAATTTTCTGAAAATTTACAAATGCATTTTTTGAACAGCTTATACAACATAGGAAAATCAACATTGTTCTTTTGGGGGGTTCATTGTATTTCTCTTTATTAGTACTAGTAATATGAGGTTATGATTGTGTTTACCCTGAACTGAGGCCTTCTGATGAAAGGCAGTATTAAAGGTGAAAAAATACAACTTTTCAGAAATTTACTGCTGTGAAATCTGGCTACCAGACTGTAGCAAAATGAAGAAAGTACATTCCAGTTGTAAGAATTTGCCTATGTAGCATCTCTTATTCCTTGGATTTACTGTTCCCTTTTCTTTTTAATTTGCTCATGGCAATAGCAGTATACTATTTTTAAATTTTGGCAGTTCCAAAATCTTATAATTTTGGGAAAAGATTGAAAGTTGGTTCAGTAATGAGTTTTTGTGCCTTGCCTCTGCAATCTGCAGATCATCATGTGGAGGTTGTCACTTAATGTTTCACTGATGATTGTTTTAGAAGAAACATTGTCTAATGTGACAAATGGATCTGGTCACAAATGGACTTAAAATTTGGAGGATAAGTGGATTTGATGACAAGTACTTAAAAGGCAGCCCAGCACTTAGGTTTGCATGGACATTTGCATTTAAAATAGGAATGGAATTATTTTCTAATATATGAATAATAAGATGTCTCTGTCCCAAACTCTTAGTCATAGGAAACCAAACCATTAGCTGAAAATGTTAGATAAAGCCATTACATTATGTTCTAACCATTTTTAAAGCAGTTCCTCTGGAAAATTTTATTGGCAAATAAAATTCTTCTTTGGATCTGTCTAACAATAGTTTCTAAAGTCTGTAGGTTGAAAAATGACCCATTTGTAGATTATTCTAAAATCTAGGACATGGACTATTTTAAGATTTACTAATGTGTAGATGTTGGCTTTAATAGAGTCACCACAGTTTTACATTCCAGAGCTTGCCATATAGCACTCTTCCCAAAATGTCTGTTGTAAATTACTTTCCAAATCAGTTTGTCATAAAGTTTTTTTCATGGCAAATGTTGCGTCATAGAATTGATTTTGTATTAATTACTTCTGCTGAAGAATAAGCTATGCACTCTGTTTCTCGAGGAGAAGTCACGCAGAGAAAAGCAGAGGTAACGTATTTTATCAGAGGAGTAACTTCAGCTTTGCCAGTTGAGTGATTCAGCATTTCGCTGAGCTATAAATTCGTCTCCTGCAGAGTGAGAGCTTCTTGGCCAAAGCAGCCCCTCATTCAGGCCCCATCGCCACAGTCTGACCCCCAGACTTGCACTTGTTTTGTCTCCCTGCCATTCTGCCAGCTCCTAGAGCAGGTGGCTCTGTGGGAGTCCCAGCTTTCAAAGTTACAGCTCCTACGGCTCTAGAGGAAAGCTTGAAATGCAAATCAACCAAGGATAATCATAAGCTAGCAATCAGAAGCACTCGACTATGGATTTTGTTATCATTTTTAAGCCATGCAAGGTCTTGCAAGAGATCTTTCAGACTGACCCAGTTTGATGTCTTCTCGTGTGTGAGGGAATCTCCCACAGCGATTTGAACCATCGTTGCTGCTTCAGTGAGCCAACCTGATATAGCAGCTCCGGGGCCATGGGGAAGATGCTTCAAACCTTCCCCAGGTTTGAAGGCCAGAGCACCATACGAAATGGATCTGACCCCATGTAACTAAACCCAAGAAAATATACCAGTGACCCCGCAGCAGTCCCACATGTTCCCATGAACAGTCACTTACTCCATGGTACTGGGAGGCTGTACCAGAAGTGAACACAGTCACACAGTGATTTCTCCCAGGTAAGCCATTTTAGATGTATATGATCTCTGACTGTTGTACAAATCATTCTGAGGATGTAGGCATTAGAGTAACAGGTGTTACCGTGCACGCATAGAGAGAAAAAAATGAGGAAATGGGATGAAACAACCTGAATATGGTCCAGGAATTACCCCTTTACAGGACAAAGATTACCTGAATATTTTTTCTTTTAAATTGGGCTTGTATCCTTTTTTGCTTCTTCATGACATTCAAGGAAGGCCTGAAATCTGTTGCACTTACGCAGTCTGGGCTTCACAAGAAATGTGTTTAGGGTATGCTTTTATTTCTTTTTTTAGACTTCATCAGCCAGCTCCTGGCTGGACCAGAAATCCGCGGTGCCTTGCAACTGGTGAGTCAGAACATCACGAGAGACCGGAGACTGACAGCTGTGGAGATGATCAGTCAGATGGCTTCCACAGGACTTCCAGCTGGTTTTGGTTTTAATGGTTATTTCATTTCAGTTGCTGACATTTGGGATATAAGACATCAGCTCTCTCTTTTGGAGACAGAATACTCCCACCTTGACATGTGTGACCAGGGAAATCACAGCACGCACCTTCCAAGTTACCCAGCCCCACCTAGGAAAAACAGGAATGACCAAGATACAAAACCTTTGCTAATTTTAAAGTAATAATGAAGTAGAATAAACCTTTTATTTAAGAAACAGGACAAACTCTTCAGGTGTTCTTTGTAAAGGCCTATAGAAAGACACAATCTGTTCTTAGGAGTCATTTTCACATAGTTTTTAAAGCACAAGATGGAGCAATTGGGTGTTCAGAAAGAAAGGAAATAGTTAAAGAAATTATAGAGGTCAATTTAACAGCCAAATCAGTTATGATTAATACTCCATACTTTTATACTTCCTAATTCACATAGAGGAAACTTCAATTGATACAAATGTCTGATGAAAGATGGCCATCAGCTAGAGTTTCCTCCTCCTCACCCACATGATTTTACATGGAGAAGATTAAATTGGCTGGCTTCACAGCCCTATTTCCTCTTAAGCTCATTGCTCCATTCACTCGGTCACTGCCCACCATTTGCTAACGTTATAGCTAGGAAATTCCTTGCAGAAGCAAACATGAATGACATATGAGAAAGCCCACAAAACCCTTTCCTCAAAAAAAAAAAAGCTTATAAAATCCTTTTTAGAAGCATTAAATGTATTCCTCTGTGATTGGAAAACAACAGTATGGTACTGGTATTCATGCATAGCCCTCTGCCACCCTAGTGCTGACCCACAGGACTGGATTTACACTGCATCAATGCACTTGCTTTCCAGTCAATACCTGCACGCACAACACCTACATCATGAAGCGACAAAATGCAGGGCTTTTCCCAGTGTGAGGAGGAGCTGTTCCGTCCTCAGATGTCCACAAGCTGAGAAACCCTCTGTTCTCCAAGGGACATGTCTGTCCCCATCATCTGTATTCTCACTCCCCAAGATGGCAACACGTATCTTTAAAAACACATATGGCTAATCTGCACCCACAATTGCCCTGGATTTACTGAGAGAAACCTGTGCTAAGAGCTGTGGCCTTCCACTCCTCATTTGCTTCTGCCTTGCCAGTACCTCTCTCCAAAATGCTACAGAACTCAATTGCTCCCAGTGTTATCCTTGGGATCATGGGAAGATGTAAGGAGGCAAAAGGAATGATGTTGCTCATGCTGGTTTCTGATCCTTCTGGCAGTTTTCTAGATGTTTTGCATTCCTTTAAGCAATTTTGTACTAAAACACAGGTTTTCAGCTTTGCAGACTCCTAATTTAAAGCAACAGAGCCAATTACTATGTAATACTGTCAAATATAATAATGCCGGATAAGGTTTACAATATCTGAAATCATGGTTACAGTGCCATGGTGGTCTGGATTTATTTTCTCAATTTCTTTTAGATCACATCTGGTACAGTTTCGACATTTTTTCATCTGCAAACTACATATGGAATGAGAACGATAATAAAGTTGCATCTACAGAACTTGGGCTGATAATGAATAAACCAGAGGAGAATCCAAAGATCTGGGATGGAAAGCATTGTGACTTTGTTAGCTGAGTTTTTATACTGAGTTAGTTCCCAAAAGTTTAGAAGTTGGGCCTCAGCTTAATCCAGCAGGATTTCAGTCTTTTATTATTTTTACTTCATTCTTTTTTAGGTTTTTACAACATGAAGCTGCCACTCGAGTTTCTCAGCAGTTTGGATAACTCACACAGGAAGGGTGAGCTGTATTTTGTCAGCCAGAAAACATCCCCAATTCCCCTGACTTTGGAGAAGGCACGGCTGGATCCTCATGATCTGCTTTGCTTCTTTGCCAGAAAACTCTGCTTTTTCACAAGGTTAAAGTACTACTTTACAAATCCTGTTTGTACATGATGATAGTAGAAGAGGCTTGGGTTCTCCGGTCAAACTGAGCTATGTTGAGCCTGGAGAAGACGCAAGGAGAAAGGAAACATGGACACAGCCATCCTAATCCTGGGACCACTAGGCTGTTCTTCGTTAATCCCAGCTGCCCGTGGCCCCCAGGATTTATGGTTCACCATAATGATGGGATTTTGGCTATATCCCTTTCCCTAGGAATGCATACAACTGTCAGGGTAAAGCTGACTTCCAGGGTCCTTGCAATGTTGAATTGCTAGCAAATAATTACATGAAGTATAAAGTAGAATTAAACGTCTCCTCTCCTTACAATCCCCATTTGCTTTGATGCTTGATGAAGACTTGTCAATACTTCTGATACTCTGGAACTAGTGTGTAGTGTGGTGTTTCTCTTCTTTTTTTTTTTTAATGCTTTCCTACCTATCCCTATTCTTGTTCACCTCTCGGACTTAGTACTGTTTTATGTACACCCAGCACATCAGGACTCAACACACACAATAAATAGCATTACAACAATAATCAAAATTAAAGGGTAGTGTCCAGTACTGCCAGGGAAAAACATCAGGTTTTCCTATTCAAGGCATTCCTGAGAGAAAGCAAAAGCAAGATCCCTTTCCTTTCTTGGCACTGAGTCGCTGATGTGACTATCAATTAGACATTTTAGGAGCAACAAAGACTATGATATGAATGCAGTTTAATCAGTCATTTTACAGCAGCAACAGTGGCAATTAGAAGTGTTTTAGTAGTTTTAGGTCAAGAATGAAAATTATAGAATTTATTGCTGCTGATTTAGAGATTAACATTGTGCCAATTAATCAATTACTCAGTATAAAGAATTGACAATTCATTGACATTCTTCTTCCAGGCTGGCAAACTACTATTTAATAGTTGAGGATTTAAAAAAAATATGCCTATGGAGTTAGAACAATAGCTATTTCAGAAGAAAGGCAGCTGGGAAGATATAGACAAAATAAAAATAACATTGAGACCCTTGGCAGTTTTCATCAGCCTCTGTAGCCACAGGATAATTTCAGAGTGAAAAATCAGATACAGCATTTGATTTTTTGTACAATACATAAAAGCACTTCGAAGCAGGCATCCTGGCCTGTGATACACACTCAGCCTAGGAATCACCTCCTCTCAGCCCTAGTTACGCTGCTGCCTTTCTTAATGAGTTGTCTGGAGAGTGGAATGAGTGAATGAATTCCATTCCATTCATTCCAAGGCAGTTCTCCTTTAGCTTTCTCATTGGGCTTGACCATACCTACATTTCTTGTCTCAATATAATCCAAACTGCATGTCAAATCAAGGCTCTAAAAGTAGCCATTCCCACCTGGTGCTCTGTTTTGATGCCAGAAGTCAGAATCACCTGGAGAGCTATTTCTGATTTGTGCAGAAGCAGAGTCAAGCTTTGAATGGTCCCTCCAGACTCGTGTTTGTGCTGGCGCTAGAAGAACTAGCACCAGAAGAGTTACATGGCTGTGAAATTTGTGTGAGAGAGGAATCTGTCCTGAATCTCCAGCGTGATCCCCACCTAACCCGGGAGGGAGGGAAATTATTGGTGCTGAGAAATCATTGTGTTGTGGGCAGGCAGACTCATGCTGGTTTCTCTACTCAGAAGGTACTGGATCAGTAGATAGATCATCTACATCAAAGTGATGTGGCTACTAGGGCTACATAGTACCGCGCTACTCCACCAGAAGAGTACACACCAGTTTCCAGAAGGTAGATTTGCATCTGTGCATATTTGCAGGAAGAAAGTCAAAGGTCCAAATTCCAAATTCAATCCAGTGCGGGTATTCACACACACAGAGAAATTGTAGAAGTGCAACATATCAGATTTTTTTTTGTGATTTGCATCAAATCTAACAGTACTAAATGGAAGAGCAAAAGAGGGGTTTTGCATTTAAATAACTTGTTAATGTCTGGAAACCAAAACAGTCACAGAACAGCAATAAAGAAGCTCTTCAAACGTTGCTGGAGGATGTCCATAAAGAGGATATAATGAAAAGGACTGCCCAAATGTGCAAGCATAATATAGTTAATGTATTACTTCTTTTATTATTTCATCATCTTTCATTAATTGCTGGCATCTTTCCTGCAGGAGCTGGTTCCATGAAAAGGGCTTTTAGTCAAATGTCCTAAGTGAAACGACCACTTAGAACCCAAGAACAAGGTTGAAACAAGGTTCACCTGACTTCTCTAAATCACACTGGAAGGGGGAGGGCAAAATACCACATTGGTTTCATTTTGTGGCATCCTAATGTCAGGATTGAACCAAACTCCACAGAACAATGTCCCCAGGAGTACAGCTACATCTGTGTTCTGGAGTAAAGACCAGGTCTGAGAGCATTAAAAGGTATTTCTACCCACCTTGCTGGCTGTCAGTTCACCTGGGCTTGGGCTTTAACCAACTTTACCGAGTTCAGAAAGAATCAAGCCTGGGATATACGCTGGCCAAGTAGGCTGTAACATTTTTAACTCTTCCTAGCCGAACAGACAGGCCAACGCTTAGGCACCGAGTAAGCTTGGACTCTGCCCTCCTAGAAGTGCTGGGCTTGATTTTAAACAAACAAGCATGAGGCTTGGCCAGTGTAGTGATTCCACCTTGGCATTGGCTATGGAAGGTCAAACAGCTTTTCCAGAGACCCTATGAGCGTTTTACCAGGGCAGGGGAAGCAGCACAGAGGCAAAGTCTTAGTGCAGGGACAGTTGTAACAACAGATAAATGGATCTCCAGGTGAAACAATGGGGAACAAAGAGTGTCACCCACACTAGGGTATGTTCATCGAAGTCACTCCTCTACCTCTCCCATTTGCTCACCTAAGCCAGGAGAAGTCTACTGCAGAGGAATGCCCGTAATGAGCACAGGGCCTGACTCCGAGGGGTAAGAGAGAGGGTCAGGTAACGTTTGGAAAGGCCTGGTTAAGTTCTGCACAGACACTTCAGAAAGGTAGTCCAAGGAAGGGGACACATCCCCTGCGCTGAGCTCTGGGTCAAACACAGTGAAGGCCACAGAAACATTCCTACTCCATCTCAGTGAGCTTTGGATCAAGTCCTTCATGTGGGAGGACTTGGGTAACTTTTATTCAGAAGCAGCAGCCACCACAATAACACACCATCCTACCACCCGCTTCAGAATATCCCTGTCTCCTCTCCCATAACTTTTAGGATCCACAGATACACACCCAAGTCCAACGGTTGCCCCCGTTTTCTTTACCAGAGAAAGGTAATGAACTTCACTGCATCAGGGATGTGGAGTCACCAATCACGTGCAGATGTCACCGCTTTTGACTGGCTGATTTTTATTAAAACTCAGTGAGAGTCAGAGATGATATTTCCCTGCACTCAACACAGGCACTTCCTGAATCACGAGGTATCCATCTGATGTTCCCATTGCAGTGGTTTGCCGTTCATCTGTAGCACAGACTTCCAGTTGTCTCTTTTCCAACTACCAAACGTTCAGCTCACATTAAAAATATAAAACAGCACAGATATTCTGAAATTCATGGAGAAAATGTCTAGAGAGAAATTTATTCACTGATACTGGAGTAGACACTATGGAGACAACTCAGCAAATCAGAAGCAGCCAGAAACGAAGGCAGATTCTCTTTGTCAGAACAAATTTTCCAAAAAATCCTGTGCTTTTGACCTTTGGACCAGAACAACAGATTTTAGTGAAATTGCTCCCAGATTGCTTGACAATAGTTGTGAGAAGAATGAATCCATATGTCTTCACTTTATATTGATTCCTGACACAGTTAGTAAGCCTAGAGGACTGCTTCACTCAGAACAAACAGACAGCCCCTGCCTCTTGCACAGGTTATGTTGCTGCTCTCGCTTGATGACTCTAAGCTGTACTTAGTTAACTGGATTTAATTATGTTGAGTTAAACTGATATAACATATAAGGGAAAGCTGGAAGTCTTGGTAATATTGCTTGGGACTGCATTGGTTTGTGACATTCTGGTTTGGGTCTGTTTGCATCCCGCCACGCCTGCTGAGGGTTTGGTGTCAGGATGCACTAATGTTGAACAGAAACTTTTCGACAAAATCCTTTCCAATTAACAGCGTTTGGCAGAAACACATTGGTGTAGAAGAAAATGTTTCCTCACTCCTAGTTTGAATTTCTGGCCAGGTAGAGGAAGAAAAAATTGATTTCAGGACTCACCTGCCTCAAGGAGAAAGGACCAGGTCTCCTACACAAGCAAGTGCTGACAGCTGCCAGGTTTGCTGTGTTAACAAGGTCTGTGGGGAAGACTCAGTGCTTTCTACCCACAGAGTACAGCCTGCTCTCTTCTGTTCCTGCTCAGGTGAGGACTTTCTGATAGTGCATTAAATGTTGCCCAGCCCTGGCACATCCATTGCCCATCTTGTTTTGGGAAGGCTCTTGTGACAAGAACCTGCATCCCAGGGACCCAGACCTGTGGATGTGGGAAACCATCATTGTGTGCAGCCTCAGACATCACTCTCTCCCACTCATCGTGCCCCAAAACACTCTTGGGATCTCTGAAGCCTTGTATCAGAGGCAACTGCTGCTCATAAATAACTGGTAAGACAAGTGCGGTGTCACCTGAGGTAGCATTAGGACCATCAGGCGTGTTAAGTTCATGAGATCCCATCCAAACCCATTGAAAGATAAGAATGCTTTGTTAATCAAAGTAACTTCAAGGGATGAAGTTACTGTTGATCCACAGATAGGGAAAGTGAGACACAGAGCAGCCGTGAGATTTGCCTGTTACAGACCCAGTCACAGCTAACAGCCACTGTGCTTACAGAGGGTATTTCCACGCAAGGGAAATAAGAACTTCAAGGCAGTTCCTTGCTGGACAAATTTAATTCTTCTGTTTTATTCTTTTGCAAGATTGTTCACGAATGGCGTGGGAGCCGTAAGGAGTCACTAAGTAGCTGGATGAGCAGTGCCACCACATGTTTACTAACCATTAAGTTATTTTTCGTGGAGTATTTCCTCTCTCTGACATGTGCCACATGGCTGATTGACTGGCAGCGTGAAAACTTTAAACATGAGAAATGTGATGATTCACAGTAAAGGATATTCTTGGTAAAGAAAATAAGGTTTCTCACTGGCGAAGACTGGCCGTTGTGTGGTTACTCAGATCAAGGGCAGAAATCATGCTTGCTTCACAGACACAAGCCATACACCATCCTGGCCCTGAAGAGCGAATTAAAAGAGACAAGGACACACCTGAATCAAACAGCTTCTGGAAATATGCATGATGATTCCCACAGACTGGTGTGCCCAAGCAGCTTCAGGGCTTCTGCAGTGGTTTTCAGTTTTGCTTTTTAACTGGAGACAGTTGTGAAAGGAGTCTCTCTTAATCGCACATGACGCAGAAGTCTGTGTGAGCTCCTGTGAGATGGCCTTCACAGACCCAAAGACCAGGCATTTCTACACCACCCACTGAAGACCACTCAAAAGCAGCCATCCTGGCCAGATTGTCTCCATATAAAGATAAGATCTTCAAGCACTGGTTGCTTTGGGGCTTACTGGGGACATGAGGAATCCTTCATATCCAAGACTCGGTCATTTAGCGTCTCACAACAGGAGCTCTCAGCCAGGTTCAGGTAAGTTATCTACAGGCATGTTGCAGGTAGATGCAGGCTCTGCATGGGAGCCACATGGGTGGGAGATGCAAGGAAGGACAGAGTGGGAGATAATGAATGAATATAAAAGCCGCAGTGTGTTGGGTTAATCCATCTATGAGATTAAAAACTCACCCTAAAACAAAAAGTAATTAGTCTGCAGACAAGTCAAGAACATGGATTGCAATCCGATGATTGCTAGAGCTGACACACAGCAGGAACCCCTGGCTGAGGATGAGAAGGGACCACACCTTTAGCAGCAGCATGACCTAACACTGCCTGAAGTCCACCAGGAAACCACCACTTTTTTCACGGAGCAGATTCAAGGGGGGGGGGGCGTGTAACCATGGTTCCATTATGGCCAGGCCTAGGTTTGTTGAGAGGCTCTGATCTGGGCCTGGGACAGGACTGAACAAACCTAAGCTGTCCCTGGATGCTGCTCCTAACCCTGACTGTTTTTCAGACTTCCATAGCATTGGTTTAACATATATTCATGCTCCAAAACTACTTTCCATTAAGAAAACCAGCACATTTTTGTTTGTTTGCATGCCATTTGCTTGTTGGGGAGTGTGAGTTAGGGAGGTGGCTATGAAAAGGTCTGTTTTGGAGAAAGATTTTCTGAACATATAAAGAATAAAAATTCTCCTTCCACAAAAAAAAAAAAAAAATATTCCATAAGTTGTTGACGTCAGGGATCTAGAGAGATAGACTCTGGTTCCCCTTCCTCATCCGCAGCAGCAACTACCACTATTAATCAGACTGAACTGGAGCTTTTCCACTTCATCCTTTAGACTTGGTAAGTAGGAGCGTGAAAATTTGCTTCTCCAGGGATTTGATTTCAAAGCTCTTGCAATTTTTGCCTTTGTGCATACTTTCAGTAATTGTCAACTATTTGCTTCTTTTTCTTTCCTCCCTTCCCATTTCCAGGACTGGTGGGACATCAGACCTTCTTGAGCTTCTTCCTGAGCAGTTGGCAGACAGTCACCATCTTGATTCCTGTGGTCCTAGAGTAAGCTCAGTGATTCTCCTTCTGCCACGGCTTCTCCTCGTTAGGAGAGGCTCCTTTTCGCTACAACTTTTTGCCGACTGTGTTGCTTTCCTTCTCAAGAGCTTAATAGTTGTAGGGTTTGATTATTTTTTGCCCTGCTTGCCAAAACCCAAAACATTTAAATGCTTGCCTTGCCTCTCACAATAGAAAAAAACTAGCGTGCTAAAACGTGGGTTTGGGAGCTCAACACCAAGGCAAGAGGAGATTGCCAATGCTTTAAAGTCATTCATTTCCTAAACGGAGTGGAAAGCGATTCTGTCACGAGCTGTATTTTATTATCCATTTTATGATTTGTACGCCAGGAAGACAGAAGGGACATTTTCTCTCTCTTGGATTGGCCAGAATAACTCATAGCACTTTTTAAAATCAATTATATTACATAGCAGGTTTTCAGCAGTTCAGCCTGGAACTGCTGTCAGATCTTAGAAAATAGGGTTGTCAGAGACCTTGAGAAGCCCTTGATCCAGCCCCAGGGTGTGATCAAAAATATCTGCGTAATCTCTGATTGATCTTTCACTGGCCTAATCTACTGAAAATTATTTTGCTGCACTACACTTCAAGCCTGTCCTGCTTCTGTGTATAATCCCTTCGTGCTTTACAGGCTGCTCATGCAGGAGAACTGACCTCCCTGATATAACCCAATCCATGAGCAGGTTTTGATTCCATCCACCACCTTCTTAAATTCCAACTTTACTCCTTACCTGGAGTAGGAGGTTTATTCTTAGGACTTCAGTTTCCTTCAGTGAAAGCGAAGTACCCCAAAATACGTATATTTGATGCTACATAGTTGTGTTCCCTCTATGGTTCTGTTTTGGTACTGGAGGGTTCTGGAGGTCTAAAGACTAGAGCTACACCTAAACTTTTTTAAACAAATCTGTTTTTTTTAAATCAGAGCAGATAGTTTTGTAGAACCTGAAAGTCTGCACAGGCAACAAATTAATAAAGTTTTCAAATACATGATTTCTGAACCCCTGGGTAGTCCTGCAGGTCACTGCAAAACTGCAGATGGAAAATGGGGCTTGCTTTGCTCCTGTTCCGGATGCCTGCCAGCAGATCCACTTCCCAGGGGCCAGCTACAAAAGCTCTGACTATGGGTTTAAGAAAATAGCTGACCTTAGTAATTCCTACCTTTCTTAACCCCTTTTTTCTAAAGGAAGTGAGCCTAAAACCAGCTGTTTAGAAAGGAGTCCGTATTTCTGTTGGAGTGGGACAGGTGACCTATAACATCTACTGGCACTTCCCCTGAACACAACTTCTGCAGAAGCTTTAGATGGCCATCTTTTTCTGCTGCTTGTGCAAGGTTTCAAAGCCCCGCGTTTAGTTAAATAGGTTGATTTAATCCCAGCGGTGAGTGGCAGCAAAGGCGAGAATCTCAGCAGTGCCACTAAGTGAGGGACTTTCCCGCTCTAGCGAAGTTGTTCCCTTCAGCCACCCCATCTCTCGCTGTCCTACAGAGGCGGCCGCTGACAACGCGATGGGGGGCTTTGCAGTAGGTGACTCTTCAGCCTTATCCACCTGCACAGTGGAGAATTTTCTCAAGAGTAGACTTGGTTAGCAAGCGCAAAATACCGCCAGATAATCACTGGCATCTGTTTGTGCATAAAATTGTCATTGCATTACAGGCAGCAGTTCTGATAAAGGTTAATTACTTAGATAAATTGAAAAATCTATGTTCATTTACAAATGGACATAAAATGAAGTCTCGATTATTATAATTTATTTACACTGTCAACTTAGATGAGAGCATATTCAAAAATATTGCTGAAAGCTGGGGCCCTGGGGCCTGGTTCTTCAAAGCCTTAACGGCACTGGTAGTTCTGACCCTCCGAGTGCCAGCGTTTGAGTCAAGTCAGTAAAGAGAGAATCGGGCTTTTGTTCTGTGGAGAAATAAAATTGATCTTATTTAAGAACAAAGTGCTTAAAGAATTGCTTTCTTACCCCAAAGTCATGCGTATTTGATTTGGATAGTCTAGAGCATTTTTGTGCTACAGTAAATTCACAGCAAATATAAATAGACACTTCCATATATTTATTACTCCAGAGAGACTTGCAGATGGATTTCACCTCACTCACCATACCACAAGCAAATTATGTTGAAATCCTTCCAAGATCTGAAATGATATGTTTATAAATTCTCCTTACTGAACTCTTGGCCTCAAGTAACTTTATTATAATAAAACATTTAGGTGTTTATTTTATTTATTTATTTTTTGAAAATGCATTCTCTTTACTGCAAGAGAAGTGGCAGCAGTTTGTAATTTCACATCCATCAGCTGAATTTTATGCTGCAAAACAATCATAGAGCATATATGCACCAAATAATAAAATAACACCTCATTGTATCAGATATATAATGATTTTCTGCATGTGATGTTGTTTTCATTATGCTGATTTACAGCCACTTTAATGTACACAGTCTTCTTAAAAAACTTATGAGTTGATTGCTCTGGAACTAGTCTGTGATTCAAGGTAACGTACTGGCTCTTTGCCATCTTTTAGGAAAGTTATCTAAATCCCTCCGGGGGCAAACAATCTTGGATTAAAGAGTTTAAGTTATTCAACGTACAAATGATGTTCTGGCCACTAAAATCGACTCAAATGTGGTGGAAGCAAAATCAACACCACTGGAGCTGGAGACAAGCAAGCAGTGAGGGCCCGCGGTGTCTGCAGGCATGCCGGCATCGTGCAAATGGCACATCAGTCTTCAAATCTTCAGAATTCCTGGTGCACCCGTGGTAACATTGCTTGAGGATTTGCCTTTAACGACATGATGCAATTCTAGCAATACTGCGCATCGTTTGCATTCACGTGCAACAGCCTGGCAGAGTCCTTTCTGACAGTGGCACTCTGGTTGGCACGTGCAGGCAGAAAAGGACGCAGCGTGAAAGCCTTGCCGCAGGAGGACAGAGCTTTCCAGCGAGGTCGGGATTTCAACCAGTGCCCCAGATCCCCAGAGGCTGGAAGAAGGAGACCCTCTTTGGAACAGAGCCAACATCAACATTCCTGCTGTGCTTCCAGGAGACATTTGTGTCCTTCATGTGGCAAAGAAAAAAAGGCAAGTTTACGTGTCCCAGAGAGAAACCAGTGTTGCAGCATCGCTGCTCAGGCTGGAGCGCGCGCAACTGCCGCTGCCCGCTGCCTGCCTGGCGGCTGGGGTCGCACGTCGGGGCCCGTCCTGCCCCCCGAGCTGCCCCTGCTTGGTATCTCGGGGAGCCGCACCCATAGGCAAGTTACAGGGATGCTTCTTAAAATGTTGTTCTGGGATTCCTTGCCATGATCAGCACGAGGCTGAGCCAATAACAAATGGCTGTAACTGTCATTAAAGCAAATTTGCTGGTTTAAAGGCCTGGGAAACCAGATATGGAAATTAACACCCCACAAAAATATGTGAACTTCACAGTGTCCACAGACTATGGAAGGAAGGAGCTCTGCCTTTTCCACCTCCGGCATCACTGCTGCAGGCACACACTGTCATCTCGTTCCTCCCCATCTCCCCCCGTTTTGTCCAGAGAGCTCTGAGCAGCAGCCACTAATGTGGCACTGCACAAAACAGGGTGACAAAATCTCTCTGATTCATTCCCAAACATGACTTTTCCTGTTCAGCACCCTCCGCTCCCCTCCACCGCCCAGCCCTCAGCACCCTCGCGGGAGCAGCCCCTGAAGCTACAAAGCAATAAATGCCAGCAGTGACTGTAGCGGGAGTTGAAGCGAGTCCTGCGCTCGAGTTTGCTGCCAGAAATGTGGCTGGAATTACTACAACTGTTATCTTTTTTAATCTGATCTCTTTTACAGGCTCTCTCACCACCTTCCCAGTGAGCTGTAAGTATTGTAAGAACATCAATTAGGCGTCCATTAGTATTGCAGATAGCACTTTTCGTGCAGGGTTATGGAGATATGGATGTATAAAATGTCAATATTTTCTTTCCCTGCGTTATGTTAATCGTGCTGTAAGTTGCCACACGAACGGTCTTCGTGGAGGCTGTGATATTTATGCTGATTTAACATTTACAAGCCGCCAGTCTGCCTGGGCGCCGCGCTCCACACAAACACGTGTGAAAGGCTAATGGGCTGAACTGAAAAATGTGTCTGACTTCAGTAATTTTATAAAAACTTTGGACACATTAGGACACTTACACTGCTCTGTGGATGCAAGGCCTGGTCCTATTCGCTGTCAAACGGGTGGCAAAATTCCCACTGAGTTCCACGACACCCAGCTGACTGTGCCTTAACGAAATAAATGTACAGTAAATGTGCAATAAATGTAGAAAATGCAGAACGGCTTCCTACCCACAGCAGAGAATTCCCCGAGCACGAGACACACAGGCTACGTGCTGGGAGACAGGACCATGCCTGAGCTGGGCTGAGAGCCTGCGATGCTGAGGAGATGGTTGCAGAACCTCAGCCTGTGGAGCAGGATTTATTCCTCCTCTGTTCTCAGGGTCGGTGCCCACGGTACCTGTGCTGTGTGCGAGCTGCCTCGTAGATACTTAAAATCAGGTGAGATGGGTCCTGCCAGCCAGTTACGCATACAGTTATGCCCTTCTAGGCTGAAAGCTGGGCTGAACGGACATCTGACAGCGCGACTCAGCTGTGCTGCGTGTGCAGTGTTGGACGGACAGGTGGATCAGGGCACAGGCGAGAACATTTCACGAACTTCGCACTGCAAGGAGGCCAGAGGGTGGGACATAGCAGCTCAGCCCCCTCAAACATTTTAGTCACCTGCTTAAACAAGGGGTTGATTAGAAAAGGTGTTGAGTGACTTCACCACCAGCATTTCTTTCCCATCATCATCATCGTGCCTGCCTCCTCTGCTGCTCCATGTCCCTGGACCATCCCCAGACCATCACCCTCCTCGCTTTTCACTTCTCTTCTTTGCCTGTGGAAAATTCAGCAAAGCCAGGAGGGCTTCCTTCACGCTGACCAGGTTGTCCTGTTGTCTCTTCAGATGCTGTCGTGTCCCCTTCGCAGACATCTGCTGTTCCCCACCTTTGGCAGCTTTCTGGACCAGGAGAGATGGTGTAGGTGTGTGTTTGCTCAGCACCAAACCCCGAGGAGCCCTGACCCACCACGGCAGCTCCCAGGCCTGAGGGAGCACGGTAGCTGCTCCTGCGGCTGACACAGGTTTGTAAGGGAGAAGCCTGTTGGTTTGTTTTAATCAGAGGGTAATTTCTGTTGGCATTGGTTGGTCTCAGTGCCGGTATCACAGTATCATCCTCATTTTGCAGCGCTTATTTCACATAGTCCTGACACGGTAACAATGTCCACTTAATCTTGCTTGGAAGTTTCCTTTCAGTGTCCATTGGTCTCCACTGATTTATGCGGACGCTGCTTGCTTGTGTCACTGTGAACTGCTCTTCATAGATTTTCTGTGTCATTGATTTGCCATCATCTCCACAACCCAATACAATTTTCCTCCACTTGCATTTGATATTCTCACATTGACACCAAAGACCTGCATCACTAATATTGTATTAACATTGTTCTGACATGGGAACAAATCCTCACGCTAATAACATTTACGGATGATAACTCACCATAATGCAGTTACCAGTAATTTCCTTCCAGAGGATTCACTCTTTGGACTTGACATCCAGACATCTTCTCTGAAGCGTTTCTGTTGATCATACCCTGCAATGTTCTATCTAAACGAGCAATAATAACTGCAGTACTGTTAATTTGATAGATTAGATCTGCAAAGAACTTTACAAGCAAATGTACCATTCTCACAACAACCTGGGCAAGAAATAAACCTCCCATTCCATATCAGAATAAGCTGGAGAATTTTTTGAGTTTGCTGTATGAAAAACCAGCAGAGGATCCTTGGAATAAGCAATAGCCCAAGTGCTATGTCAATTATGTGAGAGACCCGCAGCCCATCCGCTCCTCTACCTGACCCAGACAGGCTCCAGATGGCTGCCCTGACCTGCTGGCCATTCCCCATTCAAGGATCTAATTTTCTGTTGCATCCAGAAATCCTGGCTCAGACCCTAACAATCTCTCTCAACAAAATTTAATCAGTACTGATACGTTCCCATGAAAAGTTTCAGTTTCAATAAATCAGCATTTTCCAAGAAAAAAACATCTGGCTGGAAAACTCCCAGCCCACTTACATCTCTGCTGTCAGCTACAGAAAGTCAATATTGTTCTCCATCATCAGGACCGCCTCTACACTCCAATTTTTTAAGAAAGAGAAACTAAGGTCCCAATAGAGGATATGATTTTTTTCAGAAGTGCCCAAATGATTGAAGACCCCAGCGATTTCACAGGGCGCCTGTTCCAAAGCCACTTGTAATCTTTTGAAAATCCCACCCCAAATCTATCATTTTGAAGTGTATTAGGTTTTTAAAGCCTGGGGTTAGAAAAGCCAGCAAAAGCTAAATTAAAGCTTATTCAAGACCACACAGCAAGATCATACTGTCCACACTGTGATGAGAAGGGAAAGCTTCTTCTGTGGCTCTTCTGGCCAAGGTGTGGATAGGGCGGCAAATCCAGGCTCTTTGCAAACCACGCTGGTGGAGGCAGCTCTTTTTTCCCTAAACTGCCATATATGTCACCCAGCCATAGTTCCACTCATTTACCAAAATAATCTGAAGTGCCCAAAGCAACAGTAGGGCCCCTGCCAGAAGGAGATGTTGCGGCCATGCCCTGCAGGTGCCTTGTAGCAAACTTCATTGAGAAGGTTCCTCCAAGTGCAGCCAGCAGAAGCTATGGATGAAACCGCTTCCCTCTATATTGTCCGTTAGCAGAAGACCCAAAGTAGGCCAGTACTAACTTCCAGTAGCAAACCTGACATACTCCTAGCCAGCTGAGGAATTTTGGGGAAAACAAAAGGATTCCCCCTGTCCTACTTGCTGAACCGATCCATTCAGCAGAGCGCTTTAGGAAAGCTCAGTATTAAACTGTCATTTTGTCAATAACATGTCATTTTATCAATAGCACGGCCAGGTGGCCAAATGTTTCTGCATAATTAATTCAACAGATGCATTAAGGAATGTTATACACAATATTAATCAAAAAAGTACTGTCAATATAAGGACCATATGTAAGCCCGGCTAAGAAAACTACAAACCTGTTTGAAAACTAAGCTCTTTTTTCCCAGATGATCCTTCAGCCTACGGAGATGTGGATTCTGCTATCAAAAATACAATTAAGAAAATAGCGTGGTGGTCTATGGAAATCTATTATTTAATTACCTAAACCGTTTCCTTATCAGCAGGGCTTTACCGGGACCTGAACTGCAGTCGTACCATTTGATACACAGAGGTCACTGACACTGGAGCCTTAAAGGAAGCAGGATTTGTGGTCCTTGTGAAATTCTGCAGTGTCGATACTTGGGTTTCTTCTGAATAAAAACAAACTGCAAAATGTTGTAAAACTTTCTGAGAAACTCTGGCTTTGAAAATACGCTGTGAGGTCAAGTAAAAGCATTTTCTTGCAGCTTGGATTGAAACGCTTTGCTGGGTAAAATTTTTACAAAGTCAATTCTGCAATGAAAAAGAGTGTTTAATCCCAGGACTGTCAGAAATCTCTCTCCTAGCAGTCGCTGGGCAGGGTGTTGACCACCGCTGACCTCTCCCTCTCGACGCTGACGTCCTCGTTGCGTGGCACTCTCCAGACGCAGCCCCTCGCTTCCCCGCTAGCCCTCCCCAGCCCCGCATCGCAGACCCGGACCCCTCGCCCATCCTCATCCTCCCCATCCCTCCTCTCCTCCCACCACCCTCTCTCTCCACCCCAGTCCCTACGCAGCTGTGGCGTTAGCATCTCCGGCTCTGCTGTCCCCCCACTCGCCTCCACCATGTCCTGCTCTGAATTTCCCTGCAAGCCCTCGCTGCAGCTGCGGTACCCACGATGCTTGGTGAGCATCGCTCACTTGGCTCCTTCCTCGGCCCATTTCCCTCGCTGCGCTTGGGTCTGACACCTCGCTCCTCCGGTACCGGCTGCTGCAGCTCGTGGGAGGCAGAAAAAGCAATGACAAGGAGGGAAATCCTGCTCGGATCCTGACCGGGGTTATCTCCGGAGCAAGGGCTGTCATTGGGAAGTGCGGCGAAGGAGGCTGCGTAGCTCACGGAGGAGCCGTTTTGGAAGTTTTATGCTTTGGCCAAAGGCTGGGTTTGTAGGATCGATGACAGGAGGTGTGCCCCGTGCCAGGGGGGCCTGGTCCGCACCCGCTGCGGCCGTAAATCACAGCTCTGTGGGGGTGCAAAGGCCCTCACTGCGAAGGCTCTGAGCCGGGCAAAACAGTGACGTGATTTCTTAGCCTGGGTCTCGGGAACAGCTGAGCCATTTTTGCTCACCTAAAAAATGAAAAAGCAGGCAGAAATTTTAGCTCAGAAATTTCAGCCCACATTGATCAAACACGGTGAAATTAGAAGCAAGAAAAAACAGGTCTTAGAAGGGGTATTTTAGAGATATTTATTCACAGACAAAATCAGCAGCTCTGCCAGGAGCAGCAATAACACAGGCAGGATAAACACGGTACCCCTCGCCCTCCTTTGGGAGATACCACGGTACGAGGCTCAAGGGAACAACGCAGCAACGTCTACAGGCACTGTGCTGGGTTTTGTATTGACAGTCGATCTGAATATTTTCAGAAAATTTTCAATCATTTTATTTGCATGAATCATTCTGCCACGTAAATACCTCCACTGCAATCAGCAGAGCTGCGTGAGCAAAGCAAATTGGTTCTGCTCTTACAAGAAAGCATTTTATTCTGGAGCTAATAATATGAACTTTGAATGATTTTCTAGCCTTCCAGAAACAAGATCATGTTGTAGAAATTTTCATCAGAGATGTTATCAATTCCATTACCTGCTTGTAATTCTTTCCTACCTTTAACATGAGAAAATTGATGCTACAAAGTGTTATCTGTCCCCAGAAAATTATAGATGCCGCAAAAAGTTGCCACGTTCTGCACAAATAAGCCAGTAAGGCAAAGAAACCACTTAGATTTATCTATTTTATTTGTGTTTAATATTTTCAGTGTGCCTGCATTTTAAATGTATTTTAATGTAGAGGTTAATGGAGTTTTAATAAAGGGCAGATGGCCACTCTAATTGCAGAACACCCAGCATACTCTTTTAAAAACCTCTTTAGCTGGCTAGACAGATATTCATAATTCTGAATGCCATTAGAAAAAACAGAGGTTTGAATGAAATGATTCTTCAAAGGTAAATTTATTATTAAACCAAAACTGCAATCATTGCATGCATTTGCAAAGAAAAATTGTATTATCAATATATTTCCCATCAAGTGATCCTGTGAACCCTCTATTATCTATTATCTATGGCTAGATTATATATACTAAAGCACCAAATGCTGAACTCCCTGTTATATATTGGTTTTTATCCAAATGTCAACTTTCAACCCTTTTTTTAAAAAAAAAATCTCTAAACATTTTGCTAGTCACGTAGTCTCTTCCCTGCTTCACTAATCTGATCTTTTTTTTGCAAGAGCGTGATTCCGATGTCCCGTAACATTACGCATGCACATCGTGATCCCTGCTATGTGTCTTAAAAAAGAAGAAAAAAAGGAAATAAGAAGCGTGAGCTATTTTGTACTAGGCCCTGTGCCAAGCAGAGCCTCCTGCCTCCAGAAAACACAGTGAAAGCAAACCACTTCTATGAATATTTTCAGAGCAGCCGGTTCACCGGGAGTGGAAGGTGGCCAAATGCTACGAGGGGACGAAGAAGTCACGGGTACAAATCCTGTGGGTTTTATCAACAAAACAATTTGATTCTTGGAGCGTTTAGAGTCAGGCACTTCAAAGTCCTGATTAAATCCTCAGGAGCTCTGGTGTGAATCTGAAGTCACAGCAAAATAACCGTGTAACACCTGAAATAATTCAAACCGGACAGCAATTTTCTGCTTTGGAAATAATTTCTATAACCTCTTCCTGCCCCCACTGTAGACCCCTCCGCACAAGCCCGTGTACACCATAACCATCACCGTCACCCTCTGAAATTAGCAGTTACATTAACAAGGTTTTGAAATATTGGCTGGAATGCGGTTTGGGGCTCTACAATGGAAGAGAAGTAAGTTTTATGTCATTTTATGAACGGACATTAATCAATGCTAAATCACAATGAGAGTCTTACGGAATCACATGTAACAGTCTCCTAAATCGCAGGAGGAACTTGCCGTGATTGATGTTACTGCAACGACGTTTAATGCAATTAATAGTGGGAGCGGTTCACGTTTAGATTTTACCACAGAAGGTGCCTTTTCTCAGCCCACCATGGATGAGAGGGACCTTTGGAGCCCAGGCCAGGAAAGAATAGTGTTTGTCACATTATTAATCTGCCCTTATGATTCATCTTTTATCCTTCCTGATGTTTATGTCACTCCTCTGACATGCACACCGGAGGCCCAAACAGTCCCGGAGCTGAATGGCGCGCAGGGAGTCTTCGTGCGCCTGCTGGAGAGGCGGCAGGTCTCCCGCTCCCCATCACGTGGCTCTCGTTTCTCCAAGCAGTTCCTCTAAAATCGGTTGCAAGAAGCCTTGCCCCGTTGCAGAGGGGTCCCGTGGAGGCAGGGCTGGAGTCTGAGTCTGGGACCGCCTGAGTCTCGAAAGCTCAAAGCAGCCCCCAAGATCTACAGATCCCCGGTCCTCCCGGGGCACTTGCGTTTGGAGGGACCAGTGACACAAGGTGGGCTGGGGACAGCCAAGGGCAGCTCTGCCTGCTGCCGGGGTGACCCTCAGCCCAGCTTTTCTCTGCCCACAGCTCTCAGGGGGAGGTTCAGCATCACCCCAGAGGTGGGTGGGAGGCGGCTCCTCTGTCCCGGGCGTTGAAGCACAAGTCAGCCAAGCAGCACCCAGAAGGCACATCGGGATGAGGGATGTCCCGAGTACCGGGACACGCAGCCCCCGCAGCGGCCCCCGAGCCCCCATGCGCTGCGGGATGGAGTGGGGTGGGGTGGGCTGGACCAGGCAGGAGGCACCAGCCGAAGGATGGACAACCTGGAGGGTTTGTGTCCATCCGCACCAAGGGGAAGGGAGAGCGGGGAGCAGAGGACGTCCCCTGCACCCCCCCACTGTCACCGCCCGGCCGCGCTGCCTGTCGCCCTCCCTGCTTCTGCCAGCCCCCTCCCCGGAGCCAGCCTGCTCCTGGGGGGCTTCCCCCTGTCTTGTGCACCTTCGGGTGCCCCCCCCCCCGTGGGCTTGCGGGGTGCCCCCCACGCCTGAGAGCCTGGGGACAGAGCCAGCCCAGCTCACGGAGGAGGTGGGAGCGCGTAGAGTCCGCGCCTGCTCTGGTAGGGGGCTGCACCGGGGGGGAGGGGGGGGGGGGGGGGCAAGGGGGGGTGACCCACGCTGCCCACCCGGACAGCTCTCGGGGGTCTTCCCCTCGGGGGAGTGGGCAGCAGAGAAGGTGAAAGAGCTTCGGGCTCCCCGTCTAGGGGGGACGCACGTCCCCCTCCATCCCCCGCACATCCCCGGGGGGCGGCGCAGAACACCCCAGCCGGGCGGGGGGTGAGGGTTTGTCACCCCGTTTTAGGTATTTAACACAGCTTTAACACCCCATTATCCCCCCTCATCTCTCCCCCGGGGCAGGCAGCGGGGGGGTCCCCGCGCCGCCCCCCGCCCCTTCCCCCGCGATGCCGCCCGCCTGCTGCGCCTGCACGGAGGGGGCTGCGCGGAGGAGGAGGGGGGGGGGAGTGCGGGGGGAGCCCCAAAGGCGTTTCCCAGCCCCCGGAGGGCCCCCGCGCTGTGCTTGGGGGAAAAAAGAAAAACCTCAGCTTTTCCCCAAAACCCCGCGGTTTGTCCTGAACCGGCCGCCTCTCCGCGGTGCGAGCCATTTTCAGAGCCCCGCGCTGCGCGCATCCGCCCCCGGGCGGGTTTCCGCGGGGCGCGGCCGGCCCCACGCGTGTACGGGACCCGCGGTGTCCCCCTTCGATACGCTTAGCCCGATGTTGAAGACGTATGAGAGAGGAGTAGTTAAAACCCACATTATATAGTTCTGCCGAGTCTAAAATTGCACGCGCTGACCCATATATTTTAAACTGTAAACGGACTCCAGTCGTTTAAAATATTGCAACGTCGATAGGACTAATTAATTGGGAATAAGAAACGAAAGAATACAATTAAACGAGGAGAGAATCATTTTCTAATTTAATAGCGGGACATTTATAAAGATCACAAGCTAAAAGGCATCGAATGATCCCATCGACGGAGCGCTAAATCAGGGCAGCGCTGCCCCGGCCCCGGCCCCGATCCTGGCCCCCCTCTTCCTCCTCCTCCTCGACGCCGTTCCCACCTCGGCCCCCGCGGCAGCCCCGCACCCGCGGCCGAGAGGCAGCTCCCCGTCTGCGCGGTGCCCTCAAATATTGTGATATTTTATTAGCCCCCATTTCCTAACGATAATTTATTGCGATAAAACAGACACCCGAGGTCCTCTCAAATTGTCTTTTCATAATGAATAAATTTAAACCGGCTAATTAATATATAAACTAACCCAATTTGTCAGGTTGATTTGTATTTTAGTTAATTGTGAAAGTAATTACCACACGGGCAAATTAACAGCTTTCTGGAAATGACCAAGGCAGGGTTTTTATTTCCTTCCTGGGTGAAGAAAATTCATTTTTCCCAGCTCTTGATGTGATGAATAAAAGTCATAAATCTGGGTGATTGGTGCAGGCAGAGTCTAAATGGCTTCATATTTCATTTTAGGTTTAATAGAAATATTCATGCTCTGTTTTAATGAAATTAAATTGAAGGGGGGTGGACTGAGAGGCTGTCGGTGGGGGCTTAAAGGGGCCGCGCACATTTGGTGGGCTGTGGGTTGTCTCCCTGCGGCTGAGCGGACCCCGTGCAGCTTGCGTTGCTCCGGACAAACCGCGCCGGACGCGGGGAGCGCAGGGGGAGTGGAAAGGAGTTTAATGTTTTTTGCTGGGCGTTATCTGAAGAGGGAGAAAGTCTAACGAGAGGCAAAACTTTAAAAGATGTTTTGTAGGGAAGCGGAAAAAAAAAAAAAAGAGACAGAGAAGAAAAAAAAGTCTCCCGTCCTCCCAACGCAGGGAGAGCTTTTTCCCCAGATGCGGGGGTTTGGGGTGAAGACCCTTCCCTCCAGGACTGGCGTTTCGGGGAGCCTTAAGCGCCCCTTCTCCCGGGAGAGACGAGCAGCGGGGTCTGTCCCGAGCACCCAGCCGGGAACAGTGCGTCGGAGGGGACCAGCCCGCCTCCACCACCGGCCCGGGGCCCTCCCGGGCTCCCCCTCTCCCTTCTCCGGGGCAGAGGGAAAGAGTCCGGGGGGCTCGGGGCCCCCCCGGCAGAGCCGCTCGGTGCTGGCTCCGAGCAGTGACTTGTTGATTTCCCCTGAGCAAATACGGCTTTGATGCAGTCCCGGCGAGAGCGGTTAGCTGATGAATTGACAAAAACTAATCAGCTTTATTGGGAAACAGGTTAAGGGCAGAGGAGTGTCAATAATTCTCCGCCTGACCCCCTCATCCATTAAGCGAGGCAGGCTGATTAGACCGAGCGGACCCCGTGCTTTTTGCACCGAAATTGCTTTCATAAACTCGCCATTATTAGCAGTCGATGCAAGCGGCTAATTTAGAGGAGACATCCCGAGGATGTCACATTTATCAGGGAGGTTTATGTATCATTATCTCATTTACAGAATGTCGCAGTGTAAGATCTGTTTTTGGCAATAACGCTGGCCCCGCGCCTGCGGTTTGTAACGGCTTTGGAGAGACCGCTCGGCCTGGGGAGGCCGGGGGGCAATTCAGAGAACGGAGCCCCCCCTTTGCCCCGTCGCAGGGCTCTGCCCCACGGCGCCCCCCCCTCCGGCTTTTCAAAGGGCGAGATAGGCATCTGTTTGCCCACGGCCAGGGAGCGGGGGGGGTCTGCTGAAAGGCGACCACCCGGGGGTGTCGGGGGAGCGCGCTCCCGGCGCTATCTCCGCCGCGATAACCGCGCATTGTTGGCTCCCGGGCAATAGACTGGATCAACACAGGTGCGGGAGCCGCGGGGAGTTCAGGCGGCTCGGATGCCCTGCGGCACCTGGGGGGGGGGGGGAGCAAACACCCAGAACGGGGAAGGGGGAGAAAAAAATGTTAAAAAGAATTTTTAAAAAGGAAAAAAAAAGAAAAAAGGGAAAAAATAAAAAAGGAAAAGAGGAAAAAGGAAAAAAAGGAAGAAAGAAAAAAGAAAAAAAGGAAAAAGAAAAAACGATAAAAGAAGAAAGGAAAAATGAAATAAAAAAGGAAAAAAGGAAGAAAGAAAAAGAAAAAAGAAAGGAAAAAAGAAAAAATAATAATAAGAAAAAGAATAAAGGAAAAATGAAATAAAAAAGCAAAAAAGGAAGAAAGAAAAAGAAAAAAGAAAGGAAAAAGAAAAAAGAAAGAAGAAGAAGAAGAAAGGAAAAAGGGGGAAAAAAACGAAAAAAGAAAAAAGGAAAAAAGAAAAAAGAAAAAAGAAAAAAGAAAAAGGAAATAAGAAAAGGAAAAAAAAGAAAAATTACAAGGAAAAAGAAAAAAGAAAGGAAAAAGGGAAATAGAAAAAAATTTTAAAAGCGAAAAAATTATACTCGATTAAAAAAAAGTCTCTGGAAATCGAAATCCTTCTCCAAGCACTAACTATTCCCGCCCAGGCGGGAGGGAGGGCTGGCAGCGACCGGGGGCTCACGGCGAGCGGCCCCGTCGTGCGGGGCCGGGCTGGCGACGGACCGCGCACTTTTGTCCCCACGCGTGTCCCGGGCGCAGCCGTGCCCTCACGCCGGGGAATCCCCCGCGGCTCCGCGCCCCCCTGCCCCGAGCTGCCCCGCGACGCGGTCTCCGCACGCGCGGAACAACCCGCGCCCGGGACGCGCCCGCGCAAGCCCCGACAGCGCGGGCCCGGGCACCGGGAGCTGGCGCCGGCTCTGCCCGGCCCCGCGGTCCCCGCGGCCTCTGCGGGCCGCGCCCGGGTGCGTGGCCGGGTCCCCCGCCTGGGAGCGGCTGCGGTGCGGGTCCGGGGGCATCCGCTCTGCCTGTGCCCGGCTGCGGGGCACGGCTGGGCGCGGGTGGCTGCGCTGTGCCACGCGTGGGCCCGTCGTGTGTCCGTCTGTCTGTGTGTCCGTCTGTCTGTCTGTCTGTCTGCTCTGCGCTAGCGGGTGCGTTCGGGAGGTCAAGGAAAAATAAAAATCAGTCATTGCGGGAGAGAAGAAGGGGGGTGTCGGGGCACAGAGCGGCGGGTGCGCGTGTCCGCGTGCGCGCGCCCCCCGCGGAGGTGCCTCGGGCCTCCTGCCCACGGCGCGGGGCCGAGGAGGGCACCGGGAGCAAAGCCGTCGAACACTGCGTTGGCTGTGTCGGGCTCCGTTTACTCCTCTCTGTTTCCCCCCCAACCCCTCCCTCGCTTTCCCCCTTTCCTCCCCCCTCTCCACCGCTTTCCGTTTTCCCACCCCAGGGCTCGCCGGGGGGGGGGGGGGGGGACGACGACGACACAGCGCACCCTGGTCCCAACCCCGGGGCCCAACCCCGCCGCCCCCCGGGGCTGCGAAGCGGCCCCTCCCGGTGTCTGTGAGCACGGGGAGGGGGGGGAACGGACGGACACATCCCGCCTCCGACCCCCGTCTCCCCGGGGCGGACGGGGGCCGCCCGCAGGCAGAGCGCGCTCCCGACGCGGCCCGACCTTCCCCTCACACCGACCCCCCGGGACACGGGACCCCGGCGAAGCAGCGGCCCCTCGCCGCGCTCCGTCCCCTTCCCGTTCGGGCCCGCTCGCCGCGGAGAAGCGGGGCTGACAGCGCTGCCGACGGGCCCGGGGCTCGGTGGCAGGCTGGGCTCCCTGACCCGCGCCCCGCGGCTGGGGGGTTTCCCTCCCGGGGGAGGGGGTCTCTCCCCGCGGCCGGTTCTCCGCTCTCCAGTCCCCGCCCGGTAACCCCAGCCCGCTGCCCCCGCCGGAGTCCCCCCGGGGGCGGCGGGGAGTTGGACGGGCAGGGGGCGGGCCTCTCGGCCGTGACAGGTGGGCGTCTGAGCCAATAGCGAGCGAGGCCGCAGCGCCTCCGGCCCAATGGGAACCGCCCGCCGCCCTTGAAGGGGCGCGCCGCGCCGCGCGGCCGCACTGCCGCCCGCCGCCGCCGGGAGACGCGGCCGGCCCGGGGCCGCCCGACGCGCCGCGCCTCCCTCCATCGCTCCCTCCCTTCCCCTCCTTCCCGCCGGCGCTCCCATGGAAAAATCCAAAAATTTCCGCATCGACGCGCTGCTGGCTGTCGACCCCCCCAAGGCGGCGGCGGGGCAGAGCGCGCCGCTGGCCCTGGTCACCTCGCTCAGCAGCAGCAGCGGGAGCGGCAGCCCCCCGTCCTCCTCCTCCTCCTCCTCCTCCTCTTCGTCCTCCTCCGAGCACCCCGCCGGCGGCCCCGCCGACTGCCTGCGCACCGACAGCCCCTCCCCGCCGCGTCTCCTGGCCGCCCACTGCGCCCTGGTCCCCAAACCCGGCTTTCTGCCCGGCACCGGCGCCCACCCGCATCACCACGGCTCGGCGGCCCTGGGGCTGCACCCGGCGGGGCCCGGCGGGCCCGGCATGCCGGCGCAGGCGGCTCTCTACGGGCACCCGGTGTACGGCTACGCGGCGCTGGGCGGGCAGCACCCGGCCCTCTCCTACCCCTACTCGCAGGGAGCCCACCCGTCCCACCCCGCCGCCGACCCCATCAAGCTCAGCGCCGGCACCTTCCAGCTGGACCAGTGGCTGCGGGCCTCCACCGCCGGCATGATCCTGCCCAAAATGCCCGACTTCAGCTGTGAGTATCGCCTGCCCGCCCTCCCTCCGCGCTGCAGCCGCGGTCCCTGTCCGGTGCACCGGGAGCTGCCCCCTCCCCGGGGGCAAGAACCCCCCCGCCCGGGCTGCACGTTTAAACCGGGGGAGACTTTTAATATTTTTTCTGCTGTTTTGTTTTTGATTTAATTTTTTGTTAGAAGGGGGGAGGAGACGGGGAGCGGGTCCCCGAGGGTCCCCTCGCCGTGCCCGGCCGCCGAGCAGCCCCGGCCGGCCCGGTTTTTCTCGGCAGGTTGAAGAGGAAGGCGGCAAATCGCTGTCTGCCGTCCCCGGGGGGCGGTGGGGACGGGGCAGGAGCCCCCGTGGTCTCCCCCAGAAACCCGGTCTCGGTGCATCCCCCCCCGAAAACAGCGGGGCGGCAGGTCCCGTCGCCCAGCCGCCGCTCTTTAATTTGATTTCTCATTTTGCGAACGGGTTCCTGACCGTTACGGCAGGCTCCTCCGGGCCGGCGGGCGTAGGGAGGGCCTGGGGCTAGCAAAAATAAAACGGGGGGTTCCGCGTTGCCGAGGGATAACGGACAGACACGGAATGAACCCGGGGTGGGGGACTTTGGGCCCGGGGCCGCCTCGCTGAGCCCGGCGGTCCCTGGGCCTCCCGGCGACGGGACCCTCCGCGCATCTGCTCCAGGCACAGCTCCTGCTGGGAGGTGCGAGCTCTCGGTGGGAATGGCCGGTCTGACAGCGCCGGAGGTGTAGTTTTACAAAAATCACGCCAGGGAATAAAAAAAAAAAATGCCTTTTTTTTTTCCCCCCTTTTTTCCTCCCTTCCCATACTCTGCACACACGTTCACAGACAAAAAAGTCCATTGTTTTCTCTTGGATTGGGGTTGTTCAGACTGGAACATTCGGGAAGAAAAATAAAATAAATAATTAGGAGCGCTGTCGGAGCCCTGCCTCTCAAACAAGGTGCGGGGTTGGGGGGGTGGGGGGAATAAAGAACCGGAGAGAAACGAGAATGGAGCCTCGGAAAATCGCACGACGGTGAGAAAACCCGGCCCGGCGCGGCCGCTGCCCTCCCGCTGCCGCCAGAGGGGCCAGAGCCGCCCCTGCCCAGCTCTCCCGTTCTCTACCAACCGGCCCGAAGGGTCCCCGAAACGGGCACCACCGGGGGTCTCCGGCCCCCCCTCCCCCCCCCACGGTGCCCTCCCCTTTGCCCATCGCCGGGCTTTTATATATATATATGTAAACACACACAAGCCTTTAATTATTATTTCTGGAAGTGGAAATTACAGAGGTTTTTTGATTTTTTTTTTTTTTTGTCCTTTTTTTTTCTTTTTGGTTCAAAGACATTTTCCGCTCCGAGGGGCGGGCGGAGGGGTTGCCCGCCTGCAGCCCCGTTAATTCCGTTAATTACCAGCGGCGGGTTGAACCGCGGCGTCGGACGGAGCGGGCGGGCGCTCCCCGGATCCCTTCCATCGTCTCGCACTCGACAGGCTTGTGGGAAATGGAGAGACGTGGTTTTCTTTTCATAAGATTTAATGTCATTTTTTGGGGGGGGTGTCCCTGCGGGGGTTCCCCTGACGGTGTGCAAGCCGGAGGGCCTGGAGGGGATAGCCCCCCGCCCCGACGGCTGCTCGGCGCTCACCGCTGCCTCCCCCCCCAGCCCAGGCGCAGTCCAACCTGCTGGGGAAGTGCCGGCGGCCCCGCACCGCCTTCACCAGCCAGCAGCTGCTGGAGCTGGAGCACCAGTTCAAGCTCAACAAGTACCTCTCCCGGCCCAAGCGCTTCGAGGTGGCCACGTCGCTGATGCTCACCGAGACGCAGGTGGGGCCCCGGGTGCTGCCGTCGGGGGGGGGGGAGGTGCTGGGTGAGGCGGTGGCGGTGTCTGTATGTCCCCCCCGTGTCCGTCCCCCCCTCCCAGGTGAAGATCTGGTTCCAGAACCGGCGCATGAAGTGGAAGCGCAGCAAGAAGGCGAAGGAGCAGGCGGCGCAGGAGGCCGAGAAGCAGAAGGGGGGCGGCGGGGAGGAGAAGGGGGACGGGGACCTGCTGCTGCCAGCCCCGGAGAAGAGCGGCGGGAGGAGGCTGCGGGAGCTGCCCGACAGCGAGCCCGAGGAGGAGGACGAGGAGGAGGACGAGGAGGAAGAGGAGGCGGCGGGCGGGCGGTGCTGCCCGTACCACTCTTCCGACTGCTCCGAGGCGGACGAGGAGGACGCGCAGCCCCGGGGCCGGCACGGGGACCCGGCGCAGCCCCAGTGAGCCCCCCCGACCCCGCTCCGAGGCGGGGAGACACACGGGACCCCGCCGCTCCGGGTCAGCGCCGGCCCCGCTCCCCCCCCCCCCCCCCCCCCCTTCCGATTCCTCCCTGGTTGGGGGGGATGGAGAAGAGAATCCCCCGCATGCCGGGCGGGGAAGAGAATTTACGGTGACCACAGTGTTATTATTGACTGAAAATCAGACAAAACTTGAGCCCCGTCCCATCCCTGTCCCCGGGAAGCGCGCTGGATATTGGATTTTTTTTTTTTTTTCGTTCTTGCTATATATTGGGAAAACTGTTTGTCGTGAGCGTTAAAACTGCTGGAAATCTCAATACGGTCTTTATTTTTGTATATCGTATTTATAAAAAAAAAAAAAAAAAGACCTCTACTTATGCATGCTAAGTTATTCCCCGGCCCTCCCACCCGCGCCATGGGGTGGAAAATAAACGGCGTTTGGTACGTGAGCTGTATGAGCGCTCTGTGCGGGGGGGTGCGGGGTTCCCGGCGCTCCGGGCGCTGCCGAGGTGCCCGAGGGGGAGCGGGGAACCGGTTCCCAACCCGAACTTAATTCGGTGCCGCAGCTGTCGTGCGGTACCTGACATCGGCGGGGGTCTGGCCGAGAGCAGCGTCTCGGTACGGGGGGGGATCAAGACGGGGGTCCCGTGTTCCCCCCGGCGTTTGGTCTGGTTTTTGTGCCGGGGGGGCTGTGGGGAACTCGGGGCTGAGAAGGGGGGACCGGGGCGGCAGCGGGGCCGCTCTCCCCCCTCTGGGCTGCAAACCGGGAGCCCGGGGGGTGGGAAACGAGGAAGCAGCGCTGCGTTCCCGGGCGGGCAGGGGTCCCCGCCACCTCCCGGTTATCGACGGCCGCCCCGGCAGCGGAACCCGGGCTTTTCGATAGCTGCGGGGATTTATCCGGCCGATAAAATCGCGGATCGATTCATCCCAGTCACCGCAGCGCTTCCCCAAATCAATTATCGCGAATTGAAATATCATCACCGGCTCGTCCCCGCCAGCTCGGGGCCGCGGCTGGCAATTCATCCCCGCTAATGAATGACGGCGCGGGGAGGCTCCCGCACCCGCGTAGGCCCGCGCAGGGACCCGCCGCAGTCCCCCCGCATCCCGCATCCCGGTGCCGCCGGGGCAGGAGCAGCTCCCGCACACGCGCATATACATATATATATATTAATAAAAGAAAAAAGCCACGACATTTTTGAGGGTAAATCATAAATCTGGATGGATCCCAGATGTCAAAAAACCTTGATCGGGATAAACTCGATCTGGGCTCGATCGATCCCTTCCCCCCGCCCCGCACGGGAACGGTTGCGGCGGAGGCTCGGGTTTGCGTTTGCAAACGGATTCCCCTCGGCCGCGGGTCGCAGCGGGCTGAAGGCGAGAGGAGAAAATCCCGGCACCGGGCGCCCGGCGGTGCTTTTCCCGCCGGGGGCTGCACCGCGCTGCTCCCGCCCGGCGGGGTTCACCCCGTCCTGCACCTCAAAACATCTAAAACACCTCAGCCTGCAGAACACGTCGTTATATATATATAAAAAAGGTAAATATAGTAATAATAATTAAAAAATCGAGAGCTACCTGAGATCACCCTCCCCCAAAAGCTCCTCCCTCAGCCACTAATTAATTAAATGCTCGGTAATTACAGTGGCAGGCGTGCCCCCGGGCCAGAACTATGCTGCATGCCCGGGGGGGTGGGGGTGTCTGTGTGCCCCAACGCCCCCAGCCCCGCGGCAAAGAGCCTTGCGGGGCGCGGGCACCCATACACGCACCCCGTGTCAAAGTCCGACCAGCGCACGGTGTCTGTCGCAATAAAATTAATCTCTTTAAAGCCCGGCGTCTCACAAGAATACCTGCAGTGTTCCAGACTACAAGGGCAAATATGTTTTTCAGATTCTGTTTTTATGGGCGGATTAAAGTTTATTTTCCATAATAGGGCACCTAATAAAACTCATAAAGCTCTGTCAGTCTTACAGCTGGTGGCCTCATTTAACACTTTCACTTCGTAAATCATTTTACAACTTACCAGGTGTTTCCAAAACTGAAAGGAGGGGAGGGGGGGAAGAGAGCAAGGGGGGGGGCGGAGGCGAGAAATGAGAGTCGCTTAAAATCTCGGCAGGGTCCCTTGGCGGTGGGTGCGCTGGCACTGCTGCTGGGAGGGGCTTTAAAGGCGGGAGGGGGGGGGGAAGCCTTGCAATCGGCATTTCCCACGCTCTTTTGAAGTGAGGAGGCTCAGCAGCGCAATTAAAGGCTTAGGGTGATTAGCGGAGCCCGGTAACGTGCGCGAGGCGCTCCGCTCCCCCCCCCCCCCCCCCCCCCCCCCCCCCCCCCCCCCCCCCCCGCCGTTATCTCCCGCGGCCCCAGGTCAGCCGGAGCCCGGGCTGGGGACGGAGCGGACGCATCGCCCCGGGGTGCTCCCCCCCCTCCCCACCCCGCACCCAGCCCCCGGGGTGTCTCCCCCCATGCCCAGCCCCGGGGTGCCCCGCCGGTGCTGTCGGGGCGGCTGTGCCCGGGGAGCGGGCGCGGGCAGGGCTGGCGAGGCTCTGACCTGTTCCCCCCCCCCCGCCTGTCATCTCGCCCCTCGGCAGGTCCCGGCCCAGCCGCAGCAGGTGAGGAGCCTCCTCCGACGGCCATTGCTGCGCCCGGGAAGCGATAAGTACGAACGCGAACCTTGGGTGGACATTTTACTCGAAAAAGCAACATGGTTTAGGCATGGATGTCATTAACCGGCAATTTCATAAGCATTAAGTGCTAAAACAAAAGAACCAAAATAGAATCCACATGTTCAGGGTAAACCTGCTAAAAGTCTTCCAAATGGGAAACCATAAATATATAATCCCTCCCCAACTCTCCCTGAAACTGCTGGGAGTGAAATACTCCGCTAGCAAAAGGACTATTGATTATTTCTGAAGTCCAAACCTCTCTGCTCATCCAACACTAAGGGATTAATGTAATTTTTTTTTCTCTGATTCTTAGCAAGACCCCGTCCCACACTCCCTTCTCCTCTTGCTCCCCTCCTCTTGATGCCTGCAGGGCCACGAGTCGAGGGGGTCATGTGCCCATCGCTCCATGCGTGACGGCAAGCGGCTGCTTCGGTCCCATGAATCCTTCCTGGCTCCGGCTTCGGTACCCAGTTGGGATTTCCCTGCTGGGGAGCCACACGCAGAATTGGTTCCCCAGGAGCCACCTCGGGTACCAGAGATCCCTCAGGACAGTGAACCTCAGCGCAGATCCCTTTATTTCTTGCCCGACTTTCCCCTTGCGTGCTGTGGGTGCCAGGATAACCGCACGGCGCTTCAGTGTGGAAGCAGAAACCGTGTTTCTGCATTCTTCAGCCATACATCATTCCTGCGATGTGCCCGGTGCTTCTTGGTGCGCTGGCCAAGTCCTACGAACAGCAACGCAGGACAAACAGCAGAAGGGATGAAGCTCCCAGGGAACCTCAGTCTCTCCTGGGCGTTGTGTGTGATGACCAGATTACAGCCCTTCTGCCCCCAAAACGCTGGTTCGGTTCTGATCAGAGCTCAATACCAACCGCACATCACTCTGGGAGTTCCTCAGTGGCTGTGACACGTGGTCTGATTGCTTCTTTTTCACTCATACTCATATCACAGAATCACAGAATCACAGAATAGTAGGGGTTGGAAGGGACCTCTGTGGGTCATCTAGTCCAACCCCCCCCGCCGAAGCAGGGTCACCTACAGCAGGCTGCACAGGACCTTGTCCAGGCGGGTCTTGAATATCTCCAGAGAAGGAGACTCCACAACCTCCCTGGGCAGCCTGTTCCAGTGCTCCGTCACCCTCAGAGAGAAGAAGTTCCTCCTCATGTTCAGACGGAACTTCCTGTGCCTCAGTTTGTGCCCATTACCCCTTGTCCTGTCACTGGGCACCACTGAAAAGAGCTTGGCCCCATCCTCCTGACACCCACCCTTCAGATATTTGTAGGCATTTATAAGGTCCCCTCGCAGCCTTCTCTTCTTCAGGCTGAACAATCATGCAAGCAGGATGGCATCCACGGTGGGTTGGGGTTGTCCCTGATTAATAGGTTAGGTGACGGTGTCTTATCTGGGACTCACTGGTTTATTGTCTTGAGGAGCGTGTGTAATGTCTTCTCCAAAGAGCCTCCTGCAAAGGCAGTGGACCCAGGAGGTATTTACCGTCTTGTTCTCCCTACTCTGAGGAGTGAAGAGCTTTAATTTAACTGAAGTTCTGGGGCTCTCCACGTATGGAAATGGAAGTGCCTGCATGGAAATGGGATCGCCTGCGATGTGTAGGAGGTCAGGCTGGTCATCTACTGGTCTTTCTTTGATCATAAGCTACCATCAAAATTCAGTTTTCAGCATCCTTTTGGAAAAGAAACAGGTTTTGCCGAGTTAAATCTAACTGTGACTGGTCTCTCAAATCAGTAGGCGAGAAGAAAGATGTCCTTTTCTTCTTGTGCAACCCAGCAGAGCTAGTGGCTTGCAATGAACTGTGTAGCTGGGAGGCTTAGCTGCATTTTACTGCTTGCAGGACATTTGCAAGCAAATCACAATTTCCTCTAATTAATCCATTATTTGAAATTATTATTCACAGGACTTCTGTTAATGTTCTTGGCCGATGGTAGCTTTTGGCAGGCGGGACTCATGTCTGAGGAGGGAGCGCGGACGAGCTCTAATTCAGCTGCCTCCTCCCCTTCTGCAGAGAAGGGACGGGGACGGAGAATCCCTGTCACCATCCAGCCCCGCCGGGCTGCGGGTACCTTTTCCATAAATACAAATGAAAGGCAGCCAGCACGGATTTTAACCTAGGGATGGGGCAGGGGAGCGATCCCAATTTAGAACAACCTCTCAAGGGATGGGGCAGATCGTCCACGGCTGGCTATCCCCGGGTGGCCTTTCTGGAAAGTACGCGCAAGCCGCTGAGCCGCCCCTGGTGCTGATTTCTGCCGTGTGATAGCGGCTGGCGAGGCGCAGAGCTCCGCACAGACGGTCTAATGATTCTTTCCGGGCTTCAACATGATGAATCTCTAAAGCATGTATTGCTGCTGCAGCGAGGTGCAATTTTAGAAATGTTAATGAGTAATTACATAAAGGTTGTCCACAGTCATTGATGTTAATCACTGTTCTTTTGCCAGGGATAATTAAGATGACACTTCAGCAGCATCAGCCAGTGGTTCCTGCTGTCTCCGTCGCCTCCTTCTCCCTTCCCAGCTCCTGCCACAGCTCTCGCCCTCCTTCAGGGGTCTTCTTGACTACCTTCACCCCTCCCACACTCTGAGACCCCCCCAACATTTCTGACTGACTGTGCCCTGAGGATTTTTAAGACAGATATGAGCATTTCACATGGTCTTGTGAGGATGAGCTGAAGGTGCTGGGAGCAGCAGATTTGGGTGACGGGAGGCAGTGAGACGCTGCCCAGAGCACCATGGCACACAGCTCCCTTGCGCAGGTAATTCCCTTGGACAGCGTGCGCACCGTTCTTCATCCTCCACCTCCTGAAACAGCTGGTCTTCCAGAATCTTCATCCTTTTCTTGTGCCTTGGAAACCTCTGATGAAAGGATCATGGACAGTATCAATGACGAGGGAGGAGCTGGAATAACAGCTGTTTAAGTATATGGTCTGTTGTAATAAAACTTGTAAATTTTACCCACTTTTTCACTCTTCAGCCCGTGACCAGACACTGTTCAGCGTAGTGCAGGTTTTGGGTGATGGAAGGCCCATGATGGAGGTTTTAGCAGAGGAGAGAGACCCCTGTCCGTGTCACTGAAACACGCGAGTGGGTGGGGTGGGGGGTGGGGGTTCATCTCCTGCTTCTCCTACCGATTTCCTGGTCAAAGGGGTTGAGCTGCCTGCGTGCGGGCTGCGCGGCTGTGGGACAACAGGGAGATGGGTGTGTGACCTGTTCACCCGCAGGGACCACAGAGCCATGCTGGGATGGGAAAGCCAGTCTAGGTGCCTCAAGCCGGATCACCCCTGGGGAGCGGTGAGCAGGAGCTCCCAGCAGCACACAGTTAGCTGGTGCTTACACCACGAAAAAGATCTCCTGCTCTGTTGAGCCTGAAGCCACCCAGAGAGGACACCTCTCCTGTGACTACAGATCCTCATGGGTGCTCTTTGCTTTGGGGATGGGAGGGAGAAGGCTCTTTCATCAGCTAAGGATGGCAAGGTACCTGAAACCTCCACTCCTTTATTCTTCCAAATCTCCGTCTTTCAGACTGATAAATACATCTAGCGGTTACACTTGAGGGTGGATTTGAGCAGCAGAGGAGTATGGGATAACGCTGAAAAAGCTTAATGTCTTCTCCTGCAAAACCTGTTAATGCTGTGCCTCCGACAGCTCCGCGTCAGCAGAGGCTCCTCCCTGGAGGAGGCCATTTCGGGAAAGTGCTACTCAGCATCTGTGAGGGTGTCAAAAACCTGGCCAGGAATAAAGACTTGCTTCTCCAGCCCTCAGCAGTCTGCAGGCTCCTTTAAGCTCACAAACCCGGTGCAAGGTTTCACAAGAATAGGGCAGCCCAAGAAATATGGACGGGTCTGGCATCTCTGCAGGTCTGACTCTCACATTGCTGTCAGACCACAGGTAAGAAAAATGAACCAATGCAAAACCCACGGCAGCTTTCGAGCCCCCCTGTTGCCTGCTGCTCGAGCTCCGAAGCGTTGGTGAATGGCTCCCTAGGGCCTCCCTTGACAGTTTTTATCATCATAGGAAATGCTTAGGATTCGCAATCGCTGTCTGTGCCTTCTGCACTGCTTCCTAATCTCTGCCACACAGAACCTGCAACATCCCTGGCGTAATAAAAATCTTGAAGAGAGCACCAGGCTTAGATTCATCTTCACATGAACCATTTAGCTGGGGAATTTGGAAAGTAAACATCATCTAGTCAGTGTTTTAAGGGTGAACTACAGAGGAAGGGAAAAAAAATCCATCCAGACTCTACAGCTTTGGCTGAGGAGGAGAGATGATTTTGAGATGCAAGCCTAGAAAATGCAATCAAGATGACTTATTTTTCCCCAAGGTGACACTAAGCACACCTTGACTTACTGCCTCGATGCTAGAAAGACGCGTTGCTCCATCCCCTGACTGCAGCTGAAGGCCGTTCTTGCAGAGGGCTTTGCTGCCTTTTAACAATGTTCCATGTTATTTCACACCAGAGCCGTGTGTGCCGGCACACCCAAGAGAGATTTGAGGGTACTCTCACTGTCTGAAAGGTAAAAGGTCCATAATGGAGTTTTTAATGCAACATGTGTCACGCTTGGAAACCTTTCACGGTTGAAAATGAAACAACCATTTATTTCACTGTTACTGACAAAGGACTTCAAAGCAACTATTCAAAAAAGGTCTATATTTGTAATTTTACTCTGTGCCTTTCATTCTAGTTACATTGCTAGTCATTTTTTAATGTATTAAGTTTGAAGCCCTCCATTCACACGAGGCAAGCTGGTGTTGGTGCGTGCACTGGTTTGTCCTAGGACCCAAGTTTTAAGGAACTTTTGGTGCCAGATGGCTCTTCCGAAGCTTCTTCTTGATAGATGCTCATTTCATTTCCTTAAAGCATTATTAGGGAAACCACACGATACCCGATTCTGAATTGCGCACACATGTAAATGAGTGGAAGGCTACTGTAATTAGTCTTTAAGCGAGGCTGCAGGTCGCACCAGAATTTGAGGATAGCGCAGCTGTTTTATACGGTCAGCTGCGATGTCCACGCCTGCGGGCCCCACAGCACTCTCAGCTTCACTGGATGGCGAAGGAAATGCTCCTCCAGGAGAGGAAATCACAAAAAGTGGCATATGGTAAAAGAGTCACGTCTCTACCTACAACTCCTGAGATCACTCCAACCCAAGAAGTCTTGGTTTGGTAAAACTTACACCCTGCCTTTGGAAAAGTGACCCTTCAGATCACATTGTCTCCTGACAACAAAAGTGCTTCATCTACTGCAGGAAAGAATCACGTATTGGTCCTCACACACATGGGATGCAGCCAGGCACTAAGCCACTACTACACTCAATGCAACGAAAATTGGAGTATGAGGGTTGCCACTCGCGTATTTACTAAGCTGAAAGCACTCTCGCGTGCATTTGGCAGTGCGCTGCTCCCGGGCTGTAACTTTTCATGTGCAAAGTTCAGCCACAGAACAATGCGAATCAAACGATCCCAGATGTGCCTTAAGTACAGTATTGGGTTGCACACCTTCACCAGCGCGAGGCAGGGCAGACCTGCTTGCGTCTGCGCTTTCAGAGCACGACCGATATCAACTCGTTGTCCCCGGCGCGCAGGACAATGGAAAAATGTCAAGTTGAAAAAGCCCTGCAGATACTTGGCCCATTCAGGTGGAGTGCTAAAGCCTTGCCAAAAGGACTTGCGTGTGATTTATCAGCGTAACGCTCTGGCCAAAGCTAAAAACCAGACTTTGCTGCCCTGTTAATTTTGATACAGAAAACAGAGATAGTTTAAAACATCGCTGTCTAGCTTAGAAGAAAACAAAAATTGAAACTGTGATAATAGTTATGAGTGGACAGCGCTGTTTAAAGGAGGAACTGACATTTTCTGCTGGACAGCTAAAAAAAATCAAGCATCCGGCTTTTAGTTAAATGCGTCTAAAGCAAATCACACTGTATTTTCCCCTGGCTCGTCAGGCGGATGTAGCTGTTTTCCAGCATAGCGTTATTTTTACCAACTTAAAGTCTTTTTCTGCTCATGAAGAAGCAACCTCCCCTAACCTTCTTTACAGAAGGATTTTGGACATTTTGACTGGCAACTCTCTTACTGGAATGATCAGGGACCGTTCCTCACAGAGGTTTGATTTCAGCTAATAAACGAATAATAGGAAGAAATCTCAGCATGTTGTATTTTGTGTGTGTTAACAAACATCTGTTCCGCAGCAGACAAAGCAAACCTGCCCAAGCCCAGTGTAACCTCTCCGGCAGCCTCTGCCGGCGGTCAGTGCTCTGTGTGCAGCTTTGCGGGCAGCCACTCACCAGCTCACTCGTCGCTCACTTGCTGCTGTTACAGAGCGGCCTTAGAGCTCTGACAGCCCTGCTAGGAGGAGGAGACACTTTGGCAGGGCCAGCTTTGCTGCTGACAAGTTTTCTTCTCTAGGGTTAAAAACATTATACACATATATATTTACCTATAAATATATATATAATATATATATATATACATAAAAATAAATATAAAATCATGTCAGCTTTCCTTTTCACACGTGGCTTACAACCTTGGGATGCGGCTGGAGCACAGAAGCGCCAGCTTGCAGATGCGTGTGTACATCAACAGCACGCTCTGACAGGCCTTCCACCTCCGTCATGCTGCGGCAGTTTGGCCAGTAGGACCACGGAAAAAACTGTCACACATGGCAAAGTCCAAGACTCAGGAATTCACATTCACCCTAGAATTGTCGAATTTCTGTTTGACAGTTACTCCCTCACTCACTCACAGCGAGAGGACAGGACTTCGGCAGAATCACCCGCAGCAACTGCCCTTGTACCACAACCACGGCACTGTGAACTGCCAGGGTATTTTGGCTACTTTCCTTCATAATTCAGTTTTGCAAAAGAATTTATTTGTATATAAACGTGACAAAAGTAAAACCTGTAGGCAGGTAAAATCTGGTTGTGTTTTTGTTTTGTTCCCCCCCACGCCCCCCCCCAAACAAAGCAATGGCTCTAAGAACTGTAAGTCTGAACAAAACACACCAGCTGTTTGGGACAAATAATAACAAATGCAAGTCTCATTTTTTAAAACATTGCGACTGTAATTTTAGACTGTAAGGGTAAAACCATCTCCTGTAATTGCACAGCAACACCTGCATCACACCGCCTCAGGCAGCTGCAGCAAGTGAATGGGCTTGGAGCTGTAAAACACTTGGCAATCTTTCCATGGGCAGCAAAGGGTGGCCAGTTCTGATCACCAAACAAAGCCACATTTCATTTAAGGAAGATGTTTCAAGATTTATCTCAAAGAGCTAAGTTGCCCCAACCTCCCAGCTAGAGCAATATGTTTCCATTTATGTATTATCAAACCACAAACATGTTGATACGCTGGGTCTACCTAAACGCCTGCAAAAAAGGTAATTAATTACGTGGCTGCTGCAGTCTAGGGGGAGCAATTTTTACTCACCAAGGTCTCATGCATTCCACAGCAGCCAGTTTCTAGAGGCTTGCACAGATTTTCTCCTGAGTTCAGCCTCCAAAATTGTAATACGAGGTTTGGCACGTTGTTTGCTAGGGAGCTGTTTACATGCACTCTTCAAAGCTGTGACTTCTGTATCCATCAAAAACCAGCACCAATTCTTCTGCTGCCCACACTTCTGCTAATTGGTATGAATTTTCAAAATAAATAAGTTTTTTCCCTCTTCTGCCAGTTGCAAGATGCAACTGAGGAGCAATAACTAGTTTTGCATGCTTAAAAGCTGCCAGCGGTATGAAGCAGGCTGAAGAAAGCATCATGCTTTGTTCTTTTGATAGTAACCTCTTCTGTGTAAGTCGTTACCCTGCTAGTGTAACCTGGGATTTTGAAACTGGGTCTCTCTGCTCCCAGGACACCTTGTTCTGTACATTTTCCCTCTCCAACAGAGGAAAGGTGAGAAACATAGCTCCCTGGCTGCTGGAGGAAGCACTCCTCTCTGCCTGAAAACATTACTCATACAACTGAGCAAAGACAGTATTCTACATTCAACTCCTTCATTAAGCAATAAATGTGCAGCCTGCTGTAGGTGACCCGGCTTCAGCAGGGGGGTTGGACTAGATGACCCACAGAGGTCCCTTCCAACCCTGAACATTCTGTGATATTCTTGTCTGCCTCTCTTGACCGAAACTGAACATTTTCTGGAGGATGCCTACTGGGAGCAAATTTTCCCACCAGGGACAAATCCAAAGCAGCAGAACAGATCAACTGGTAACAAATGCAACCAGGAGGCACCGTGAGCGAGTGGACCATTCAACACCAGAGGGCAAGCCTAGCTACAGAAGCAGGGTTGGCAGCTCTAGCACAGGTAGATCACGCAGATGCAGTGCATACTGCAGACAAGAAAGTGCGTCCCCTCTGTCCCCTCAATTCAAGGTCATTCCCTTCCTGGCAAGCCAGCTAGATTCCAGCTAATACAAGCAGCAAAGCCTTTAGAAAAATTGCAGTTTAATGCGTAGTGCTAAGGTGACAAAAGAAACAAACCATAAAGGCGGAGTGTTACAGAAAGAAATGTAAATTATTTTTTTCTTAAACATCTGAATGGAAAATGCCAGCAAATTCTTAAGGAAGGTATTGTTTGATTAAAAGACACATACTGATACTACTCTTTATATCTAGAAAAATCTGATTAACACAAGTGATTAGACAACTCTAATTTTAAAGGTGCAAAAAACCAGGCTAAAAGAACAATAAAACTATGCTGTGATCTCTAAACCCAGTATAATTGGGCAAGACAGATCTTCAAGTCGTTTTACTACAGATTTGAATCCAACTGAAGATCCTTTCCTGACCCACAGTCAGGTAAACAATTCACAGAATTAGCTGATAACTTCAACACTTTAAGAAAAGAGTCGATTTCTTCCCAAACTGACTCACCAGCACCTATGCCATCTAGTGGGCTGATTCTTCAGGTAAGTACAACGACAAGATATTAAAAGCCTTTGGTTAAGGCTGCTTCTTTAACATACAGTGTTCAGTATCCTGCAATTATTTTAAATGAAAAGTTAGAATATGCAATGCAAATCGCTACTGCTAACTGGGAGTATCACAGAAGAGAAATTCAACATCTTCTGCAGATAGTAGCCATCAACACAAATCACCCATATAAAAAAGGGACGTGACAAAAAAACCACATTTTCCCTTTCTTCAGAAATGCCTTGCATCACCTGCCATTACATCTGTAACCAGTGTGTAGAGCAAAGTAACTGTTTATATCAAAAAATGGATCCTTTGGAGTAACACAGATCTCCTCATTCTCAATTACTTCGGTCTGAAGACTAACAAAGCTTTGCATCTTCATGCAGACCTAGTTTTCCCGTGTGTTTCATTAGAAAAACACAACTACAACTTCAATTTGGATTCTTTTGCTTGCAAAGCCTTGGTTGCTAGCTCGACTCTTTCTTTTAATAAGCTAGCTTCTTCAGCACTTTTTTGGGCTTGTACATTTTTCAGTAAGAAGTGGGTAAGGAAGAGTTTCAAGCCTTCCCGTAGCATTCCCAGTTTTGGGTTGTCAGATACCCTGTAAAGATACAGATCAAAAACAGTATTTAGCCCTCTACTGCTTCAGAAGTTTCTTATTTTTTTTTATCTTCTTCAAATAGAGATGTAGAAAACAATCCAACCTATAAAAGGAGCTTTTCTGAAGAGGCTTTCAAATTACCAGCAGGTCTACATTGGTTTGGAAAACAGCCCAAACACTCTCAACATACAATTCATCCTCAGCAATAAAATGGAATATTGGAGCTTTAGACTTGCTTTATGTAAACAATTACACTACAGCAACGAACGAGGCAAACACCATGTTTGAGCTTCCTTGTGTTTCACCGTAACACTTCAAACATCATCACCTAATTTTTCTAAGTTTACGTGACATTGCAAGTTTAATACAACAAAATCATGGAATCACGAAATAATTTAAGTCAGAAAGGATGTCGACAGATCATCTTGTTCGACCTCCTGTTTAAAGCCGGGCTAACACCCAGGTGTGGTCAGGTTGCTCAGAGCCTTATCCACTCACGTCCTAAGTACTTCCAAGGATGCGTCCCATATACAAAAATAAGATTTTCCAGATGGCATTGGTTTAAAAAAAACACAAAAAAAAATCCCCCAAACTTTTCCCTCCTTAGTATTTCTTTATTTTTCCTTCCTATACTAAAGATACCTTCTAGCAAAGACTGCTGGTAGAGTGAATCCCACTGCACATAGATGGTAAAGCAATACTGAAAGCAGGTAATTACAGAGCTCTGCTCATGAAAATCCTATGACCAAAACGATACATTGAATATCTGAAAGCCTTCTTTTGTATAACACTTCTCACAGCTGTATGTATATCAGAGCCTGTACTAACACACAAATAATATGCTTCCCCCCACTCACCCAGAAGAGTTTATTTTTTAAGGGACAGACAGCTGATCTTCGGAAAAGGCACTCTATAACTCCAAAGAAAATAAGCAAACTTATCTTCTTCATTACTACTCACCAAGGGTTCACTGGAGATCTCTCTGATCACTTACCTCACAAAAATGTCATTAAGCTCTTCAGCGTCTGTTTTAATTAACAGCATGCTTAATACTTGTCGCAAGAAACGGACTTTGGGTTTATCTAGTTCGCTGAACTCAATTACCTGGTAGAGAGGGAGGGAAAATTAGATTAATTGGAATGTTTCAAACAGCTGAATTCTCCTCCAAATGAATAACTTTTAGCACACCAACTGGCTTCCCATATATACCAAGTCTTAAGTTTGGCACAGAAGAATGAGCTGAGAACACTGCCTCCAAAAGCCAATCAATACGGAAAGCAGAGAACTTTCTAAGGAATAAACTGTCTACTACTACCAGAATACCGGATATAATTTCTCAATTAGATAAATACTTCAGAAATACCTAGCACAATCCATATTAATTGCCTATTTAACACACTCCAACTGTTCTACTAATAAAATTCTGCAGACTGCTCATTTGGAAATCCAAGTGCTCAGTAGATTTCTTTCTGGTCTAATAAAAATCAACATCAGCTAAAAAGATAGCACAAAATCCACCGACAAAGCCTGTTAACGAAGGGGGCCTCAGTTCCAACTCTGGATACTCCAAAGAAAATAATCTTCCAACTAACTGCTCTAGATATAGAACTGTAGACTTTCTGTGTACTTGGGTCACCACAGGTTTCCTTTTCCCCAAATGATGGCATTACCGTAATCAGTTAGATTCATTTGGTAATTTTGGAACAAGTTTTGTCTTAGCTTATGATCATGAACAGCTGAAGTACCAGCTAGGTAACAGAGAAAATGCATTTTCCATAGAACTAGCAAATACAAGGAATACTTCTGAGAAGAAAACACACCAACCTTGAGAACTGAAAGTGGCAAGGATTTTGTCCTTAGTAAGTGAGCCAACAGTGAAACCAGGTTGGAAATGGCAGTGGCTGACAGGTTTTCCAAGTCTCTGATTTTGTCCCAAATACTAAACTGAAATGTCACCTAGGTGTCGAAGGAAAAAAAATAATTCTACAGATCAAGTGAGTGTTTAAACAAGTTACATCATAACAAAACCTTTTTAACCTTCTAGTCTTTATGAGCGCCCTGTTAATTAACAGAGATGCCTGAACAGATTGTTCAGTTCTTTTAAAATGCGTAAAACAGAGGAAAGCAAACCTTCTGCAGTAGTTATTTTATTTCCTATTCAGATCTGACCATGAGTACACCTTACTGAATGCATAGCTACACCAGCGGAATTTTTCCTCAGGATCAAGGATCTTAACAGGCATCCACCCATTCTCAGGTATTTAATAACTGTCTTCCTAACCACAATAATGACACTAAACCAAAGTAGAAATGGATTTTTCTTCACCTGAAATCGTCTTTCATATTCACAAAACTTGTTAGCCAAAAATGCGTAGAAGGGGTTGTATGTCTTCTCCTGTAAGCAGCAGTAAAGCATAACATGAACAATTTCTCTCTCCTGCTGATCTTTCAGTCCAAGCCTAAAATTTAGCACGAGAAGGAGAATCGTTTGGTAAGGAAAAAAATTACTGCCACAAAGTAAGTGCTGTTATCAACATCCGAGAGTAATACTCAAGAAAACCACCAAACACCACATTAAATCTTACTTGTTAGGAAGGTCGTACAAAGTCTTTAAAACCCTGAACGGACTCCAACCCTGCAGACTGTGGGCTAATCAGTATTCTGGTACAGCAATATGGAAATGCTACCGTATTATCAGTGTTAAAGGAGTGGCTGTAAAAGCAAGACCTCAGAAGACAGAAGTGGAATGATACAAGTATGATCACCCCCTGGCGAAGGAAGTAGCCCACTCCATGTCTGTAGCTCTCCAGGAAGAATAACAGAGGAGAGGGCACTGTCATCGTGGAGCCTTGTGCCTCTGAACGTAGCCATGGTACTGCAGCAACCCTGCTGCATGGTGTACCAATACGATGGTTAAATAATGAACCAAGAACTGTAGGACCCTGTTGCGGTTATCTCATACTTGTACCTATGGTCACAGGAGTTAAAAACAGCCTTTGGATCAGTATAAGCCTATTCAGAGAAACACATCCAGGGCCCGTCACTTCTGTGGTACTTACTAGGGATATTTTAATATTAAAAAATATTTTCAGATGTTTTTCCTACTTGGCGATATGAATCTTTTCACCCCTAGGTCAACTCCATGCTACCTAATACCTGAAATTCATTACTGTTTTTGACAGTAGCCTCAGATGACGCAGCCAGTGACTTCAAACCACCTTGGGGAAAAAAAAAAAAAAAAAAAAGCCTGAAGAAAACAGTATTGATGAGTGCTTGTGTTGGCTGCCGCAGCACAAAGGCCAAGGACTGAACAGCCTTCCCACTTGCACAGCTGTCCAGTCTGAAAGAGGGCTGAGACACTTTGGCAGGGAATGGTAACTAACTCGCAATGCACCTGTTCTGTGAATAATTTGATTTAGCTTCCAGGGCTGTCAAATGCTTGGCTGCATTAAAACCAATTAAAATGAAAAATGCTTCATATTATAATCTGAAAAATGTCAAACAAAATTATTTTCCTTGCTTCAAGCTCAAGTTTCTTCTGGCATTAGCATAACTCAAGTGTATTTTCCAACTAAGTTTGACTCCACTGGAACTTGCTCTAGAGTCTGCAGAGTACAGCTTGTCATTGCTTGAGTCTAATATCCCGCATTTGTATACACCTCCAGTCATCTGCGCTTGCACTTGATCACAGACTCATACCAGACTAACAGAGAAAATACTGTCTTTCAGCCAAAACCTCCCAGAATTTAAGGCTTTACATTAGGAAAATCTGGGGTGATTTCTAGGCTGATTGCTAATGAGCAGTGAAAACTTAGAAGTCTGCTTCTCCAAAAGAGACCAGCACTGTAGGTGCTGTGCCTGTGATATAACTTGCTTGCTCTCCCATCAGCCAAGTTCTATCTGATTATGTTACAGAGCAACAAAAGCTTGGGTTTTTTTGCCCCCCTTTTTTTTTTAAAATACACAAGTTTTTAGCCACCAGACATGGATTTAATAGATGAATTGTGAAGTTACATTGCAAGCACGAATTCGGCACGTTCTCTGTTTCCTTGTTTGTTATCACTTCTATCACAACTTGCTTATTTAGGAAATACTCATGTTGCCAGATGGTTGTAACCAAGTAAATCAGCACTTTGAAGTCAAATTTTGTTCTTACCTTCACTTCTTCACAGACCTAGCAGTATTTTCTCTTTTCAGACCTGGCATTCCTAAACATCTAAATTTTAGAGTCAGGATTGTCTGGCACTGCTGAGCTTCACCACAAACCTGTACAGATTTCACAAGCCTGATAATCTTAGATAAAAAATACACAACTACCTCACCTATTAAATCACTCATGAGTTACAACATTTCATGGACTTGTATGTCTTGATGACTAAGAATTTCTCCCTGTATACAGGATAACTGCCTCTAAAATAGACTATTTATCACCAGTAGAAGCCTGCCTTTAAGTAGGTTAGTTATTAGCAACTGAAGCCCAAGACTACCACTGCCTTTAGATCAAAAATAGCAACATTCAAACCCATGTTTTAAAACACAGTTCAAGTGATCTTAGTAGATACTCACATACTCTCTACCCTGAATGATGGGTCACATTACAAGAGAGTATCTAAGATTTTACAAGTTTTGATTTTTTGTGAGATGTAAAGATTCTCAAAATCTTAATCTCTGTGAAATAGCTTTAAAAAAATCGCCTCTTCATCGGACTTAATCAGCACTCATCCCCCCCCATGTATGAATCTGTGGTTTGTGAATGAGGTGTGGCCCTTCAGCTGACAAAATAAATCAAGTCTCACTCTCTTCTCCTTGTCTCCAGTGATGTCCCCAGCCCTCCCTTCACATTGACACTTCTGCAATCACAAGCTGAGCCACTTCAGGGAGCTGTTCTGGCTTCAAACTCATTAATTTCTTTTGATGTGAGGAGGAGAAAGACAAGCAGAACTATAGGAGCACATAATGGTTTAAATTACCGTTTAACCACACCTCAACTCTGCCAGAGATCTAGCAGCAGATGAATCAACAAGCACAGTTAAAATAATTATTTATGTTTTTCTCAGGCTCTTCCTCATGAGACCAACATCAAACATATGAATAGAAATTCCCATACACTCTGGAACGCATTTTCACATTAAAGTTAATTCTTTCAGTCAAAATTCTGTGTACTTTCCATTATACTCTGCCAGATGTGGGCAGATTTGAGAACTCCTCTGAGTTTCCTGTATGAAAACCAGTATCAACACACACCAGGCAATCTGCAGAGAGAGTTTTTCTGCCAAGCCTCTGTGTATACAGATTTGTATACTAGTTTAAATAGTACAGATCAGAGTCAAGGATCAATTTGCAAATTGAACTACCAGGTCTTGGCAAGAACTGCAGCAGCAGCAGCTAATTTCTTTTAATTGAACAGGCCATATTAAGATATTGGAATGACTCCATCGCAGTCCTAAATCCAAGCTGTGTTTTGCAGAAGTGGCATTTAATCAAATATTAGTTGACTTTATTACAAAGTGTGTTTTGGTTTGGTTAGCAAATTGAATAATTGCATGCCATCTTGGTAAGACAATTCCCTTGAACTACAAGGCTGCAACAGAAAAGTTCAGACCTGATCTCTCCCCTCCCAGTTACTATAGACTTACAATTAATATTCTGACAAACACAAAGAATAGCTTAGTTTCAGCTTTTGCCTGATCACATCTTCTTCTAAAGAGCTGTTTGCCAGGTGGTAAGGAAACTGGTCTTAACATGAAATGTGACCCTGGAACAAATCCAAAGCTAATAAATTCTGCAAGAGGGAAGTGGAGGTGCTAGAACACTACCAGGTCACGCAAGTATGGACAGAGAGTTACAAGATGGCTTAACAAGGTGGCAAGAAGTAAAAGAAGTGACAATAGTACAGAAATCCAGTGACAAAACCAAGACATGTTCTGAAGGGGCTTCTAGTCTGCCTCTGTAAGGAAGCAAGCCTGCAACAGACTTCTGTCTGCTAGACCAGGATGCACATCTTCAATCCAGAAAGATACAGGCTGCGGAAGTCAAAAGATTCTGTAAATCAGTTATAGACATGAGTGACAACAACAGGGGCTACTGCTTTCCTCTCACTGCCACTCAGTTCTGCCTGCCCCATACTTGTCCTTACACCAGGGTTTCGGTCCTTCTCCTACCCTTTTACCCTATGTGGATCCCTAGCTATGCGCTTCTTTAATTGTATTATCAATCAAATGCTCTTAAGCCCAGACCAGCAATGTTATTTTTCCAATGCAGCTAATGCTATTTTTAGTTCTAGGCTGCCTTCTCTGCTAGTCTGTACTTACTTGAGAAGCTTTTCATAAGCATCCAGGAAGTCTTCACTTGTCATCAAGACACAAAAAATACTTCTCCTGATGTCGGTGTTCATTCTCTGCTTACGAGCAAGCTCCATTATCTTTGAACTCATCTGAAAAAAAAGTTAAATGCTATTTTATTTATGTTTGCTTTAAGAAAGCTATTTCTGTGAAGCCTCTAATTCAAAAGCATTAATGAAGATCTCCAGTAAACTATGAAGCATCAATCCAGAGGTCCTGAGCTTTTGTCCAGAGGCACAGGAATCATCAGGAGCTTTTTCAACTAGGGAAATACACTTTAACGTCTTTTAATTGTTTCTAAGACAATTATTTCTAAGACGTGCTCCTCTAATACAAGTCACCATGACCATCTCACCACATTACTTTCAGAATCAGCTTAGATACAAGCCACCCACAGGCAGACAACACTACCTGTCAGAATTCATACCAGCAAATCCACTTTTAATCAAGTCTCTTCTTCCATTAATATAACAGTTACTTTTGCAATTCCACAGGGTAGGAAAAACCAAGCTACTCCATAATATTTGTAGTAACAGCTCTTATGAAACACATGATTTGAAAAATATAAGAGCAGAATTTACAGTTCAAAAGCTTAGTCTTAGAAGAGTCTGTGAAGGTTTTTTCGGTGGGCTCTGAAAGGAACTTATTCACCCGTATGAAGAATATTCAAAAGATCACATACACTTAGACTTGTAACTACCACTGCTTGGATTTACCTTTCCTATATGCAGTTTTTGCTGGGTCTTGCTGTTTGTGTCATTGATCATCGGTGCTCCACTCCAGGATGACCCTACGATCCACCAGCGACCAACCTGATCAGCACTGAGGAGAGATTCCAGGGAGACACGCAGCTGAGTTTCTTTTCCAGAACCACTGCTGTGAACCTTGAGTAACAAAATGAAAAAAAAACCGAAAAGCTTGTACTTGACGCTTTCTTTAAAAAAAACCTCAAACACAAAACACCCCCCCCAACTTTTAATTACTTAAACTTACTTTAAAACAAATAACTTCATCTCCATAAAGGTCTTCACATATTTCCCCCCACCCCCAACCTTTAGTTTCAGTCAGCAAATGGAAACGAATTCACAAGTTTCTTGTATCTTCTAATTTCTCAAATACAAGTAGTAGCTTAAATCTACATTTAGAAGCTCTTGATTGGTTTTTCTTTTTTTAAAAAGAGACAATCAATTAAAAAGTAGCCACCTTGCAATCATAATACTTGATTAGAATTTAGACTTGATGCTTACATTGAAAATCAGTTGCAGCATCTTACCATCCAGTCGTGAATTTCCCCTTGAACACTTGTGATCACATAAAATGACATGAGAAGCCGCCTTAAGTTTTGTACAGTTCAAACAATAAAAAAATTTCAACTCTTCAAATAAAATCAGAATTTTCAACAAAAGAGGCTAGAAGTGTACTAAGAGGACTGCAAAAATTTAAGAGAGGAAATTTTACCTAGCTTATTTTTGTCTGTCCTACTATCACTGATGTGCACATCCTGCACTTACAATTTCTGAAAAGAGAGATGTTCTAAATGTTGTAGACAAGTAGTGTAATTTTCAGGTTGGAGATACAGGGACTCTAAAACCAGATTCAAGTCTTGTGAACACGAATCAGTCCTCAATCCAAAGAGATAATTACTTCCCTGCATTTTGTATTGGGTTGTTCTAGACAAACTGCCCTCTCTTTGCCAAAAAAAATAAAAAAGAAAGAAAGAAAGAAAGAAAAAACATCCAGGTTTTCAGAAGTGTTAGACCTCCAAAATAATTCTGGTGAAGATAGGAGTGGGTGCCTGCATCCAAAAATCTACGGAAAAAAGAACTTGTCATAATGACTCATTTCTTCTGGACAATCATTAAACATCCCACGATCTCTTTTTCAAGTATAGGACTTCAAGGCGAAGTCTTTGGCTAAGTCTTATGTCCTTTCTCAAACTGTTCTGCAGAAGGCTGGTTGACTGCTGACTTAACTTGGACACAGAAGATAATGATCTAAGAAGTGATTTTTGTCCACAGGAGTTTCAGACTGTTAAATGAATTAAAAAATACTGTAGCCCGTCACGCCAACATACAATACAAATAATTACTTCAGGTTTAAGACTAGCTATACCACACATGTCAAGAAAGTTCTCACCAATGTTCTCTGCAATTTGCGGAGTTTTTCAACTGGTTCAGGATCATAACCAGGAATCTTGCGCATGTCATTATTCCTTAGTGCCAACATAGTCTCTAGCATAAAACGAACCTATTAGGCAAAGAAATATTTCTGTGGATTATGTGCTGTAAATTTATTTAATAAAGTAGTGTACTTTGAAAGTACTATTCTGTGAGAATAAGCAGCTCAGCTGGCAATATACATAAAAATTTAGAATTTACATGGACACAAACACAGAGATGTTTACTTTAACTCCTATTATATCCATTTGTGTTTAAGCTTCAATTCAAAGCTTAATCTGCCAAACACCATGCCTCAGTGACCATTTTTTGAAGCGTACAAAGTATCACGAGACAGAAGCACAGCCCATTGCATAAGACACAAAACAGTCCTAGTCTTACCCATTAGCAGCACTTTGGTGTCTGTGTCCTAAGAACTAATGGGGAAAGACTGACAGGAAGAATGCAACTAACTGAATACTAATGGTAACTTAGAATCTAAATAGAGTGTAGCAGAACACATTTTGGTAAATTAACACATGTATCCAAGTGCTTATTAAAATCTATTCAGAACAGAAAATCCTTAAAACACACACACATACCCTAGTCTGATCCTGGAATTTCTTCTCCGCTGTGTTTGCTTTCCTCTGGGCTTCAGTGATCAGTTCCTTCAAAGCCAACGCATCATCTTTTCTTAAGGAAAAGCCCACGTTTTTCAGAAGAAATAAAATCAGCTCAATCTCTTTTTCAGTGAAAGTGCTAACAAGCTTTTTCAGAATATCAAAGATCAGCAGGGAATGAACCACATGGAAGTTATACAGATGAGCAATCAAGGCAAGCAGATTTTCACATTCTTTCCCTTCAGCATCACTTTTACAGAGTTCAGCAAATTTCTTCACCACGGCTTCCAAAAAGTGAGCTCCGACCTGGCAATAGTTCCATTAAGGGGTGGGGGGTGGATGGGTGGGGGAATAAATAAAAAAAATCCAGCAGTTAACCATAAGTAGATTTTATAGACATCTGTAAAACGTTCATTTTTGGGGCACTGCCACTATTAATTTTAAAGAAATATTGTTGCTCCTCTCAACCAATATGGATGTTCTACATTTACATACACAAATATGTAAGTGGTGTGACATTTTCTTAAGGTATGTGTTATTTACACCTCATATATGCCATCCGTTTGCCTTTTAAAGTCTGTGCAAGAAAAGCAAATGTTACGAACTTGCAGTACACATACGTCAGAATTTGATTACATAATTTTCAGGGACACATATCAGTGTATTCCCAGCTGTCAGGCTAGTGTGCTGTTACTGCTAGTCATTCATCCAGTAAAAGCTGCATGTCAAAGACCAAATGCATCACAGAGTTCAGCATTCCAGAACAAAATCCTTAACAGGAGGGTAAAAAATAATAATGTAAAACAACCTCCAACATACCAAGTTTTCACAGTTGCTGAGCATAAGCCTAGGCTGAATTTAAAGTGGGGCTAAGTCTTAGCCATTTGTCAGTGGTACAGTTGGGGAAAGAAATTTTTGAATCTCTATATTTGCGAAGAGAGAAGTGATGCTAAAGACTGGAATTAGAAAGCATACCAAAATATAGGTAGGTAACGAACACATTACTGCTAAACAAGACCCTCCCCCCATTATTATGGTGCTAATATTTGCTGATTGTTCTTACGAAAACCAGAAGCCTCAGCAGCAGTACTGAGGTGAATTCGAAGCCTTGACCAGCTTAGGATGTAACTATCCAATGATCATACTGCACAAATGTACGAGCACAGCTACTGGAATCCTGACTTCTGCATTGCTCAAACTGATCTTAAATGCAGCTATGCTATCACACTTCTGTGTAATGCATATTCTACCTTTACTTCACAGAAAAAATAATGGGGCTTTATAACATATTTAAATTCTACAGTCTTAGATTCAAAGATGCCATGTAACAGAGTCAGTAGCACAGAATACAGTCTGGATATCATCTCTCTATTTCTAGTACCTATTATTATATCTATATCTAAAACCCATTGCTAGGCATTTTGCAGAGTTGCAACTTCTAAATAGAGTGTGCTACTCTTGTTAAAACAGCATCGTAATACTATGTTCTACTTGCAGTCAGGACTGCCTTTCAAGCAGCAAAAAGGAACAACAAAAAAAAAAAACTAATGACAAGGCTGCATGGAGAAAGCTGCTGCCATTGCATCCATCTGGTAGTTAATATAGTTTCAGAGACAGCATTCAGGTCACTAGATGACAAACTGAAGAACTTGCATCAATATATGTTTTGCACTGAGATGCAGAAAGAAAAAGTAACTCGATGGGAACATGGTGCTGAAACATCTCCATTTCCTAAGAGACGTTTCACTGAAATTAGCTGAAATCTTCCCTTTGACAACAGTAGTTTCAGCTTCTTCCTAGGAGTAAGCAAGCGATATTTTACCTCAATCATTCATCAGGCTTAAAAAAAAAAAGAAAAACTTCCAAAAAAATTGCCGTGCTTTTTGAAGTTTTTGATACTCAGGAGTCATTGACATATCTAGTTAATTCCACTGATGATTTGTATGATTTGGCTTAAAAAGGGGCTTTTTCCACAGATGTAAAAGGATTTATGTAACTGTAGCACTTTCCTCATCTGGATACACATTGTTCAAGAACAATACCCTCATATACCCAACCGAGCAGAAATAGATCAGTGTAATTTGAGAAAACTTGAAGCTTAAAAAAATCAGTTTTATGGAGGCAGGAAGATTTTGACGAAAAAAAGAAAAAAGATGTTTTTGTAACTGACCAGTGGTAACTCATGGAGGAAAAAAAAAAATTGGATAAAGAAAGAGACTTGGTCCCTTTCACTTGTGGACACTGATAGAGAGGATTGTAAGAAATGTGAAACTACAACAAAAAGGCCTTAATATTCTCTAGTTTTTAGTAGTCTTTAGTACTGTAACTTGTATTTCTGCATGCATAGTGATCTAACAATATAACTGTTACACTAATCCCTGTTTTCTCATTAAGGAATGTAGTGGAAGGACATGGGCACAAGCTATCACTTAGTCGTTAGACAAAATAATTAAGTGAAACAAAAGTGGTCTTGATTTTCAGCAAATAATTGGGATAATTGTGGGATAAAAGAGACTCCTAAATAACTCTACTCCAGACAGCTCAGCCTTGGGAGGGCAAATGCGCTAAGCTACAGAGATAAGGAGGCACCAAGAGAGCAACAAGACTGGAGCAAAACAACCTGAAGGACATGATATACGTAATGCTAGAACTGAGTTTGCGCAGAAAACAAATGTCAATCAGTGAACAGCGTGATGAAGAGGATGGGCCTTCATCTTGGGACCCCCGAAGACCACCCAAAGATACTAGCAGACATGCGTGAAAGATATTTACATATGCTAATTAGTTCCTAGAAATATAATGAATAATTACCTGTGTGATTGTATTTAACCTGAAGCAACAGGGTGTCTGGCGCGCACGTTTGGAGGAGAAATCCCCCGTGTGCCCGGCGCCGCAATAAAGAATACCTGCTTAACAGTACACATTGTACTGTTAGGTTTTTCTTACGGGATCTTCGAATCAACACCTAGCAACTAAGCTACAAATACTGACGAAATTCAACTATAGGTGCTTTCTAGTGACACACAATCAAAAATTAAAATACAATTCAATCGCAATATCAAGGAAAACACATACAACATCCATTATTAAACAAAATTAGTCCCAACCACAAGAATTACCTCAATTCCTACATTATGATGAAGAATGCTGACCAAAAGGACATGCTCCATTATCAGCCTTGCAGGCATGGCGACTGCAGTCACACAAGCATTCATGAGAACATCTGTCAGAGTTTCATTCATGTCCTTTCTGCTGTTGGCCATGTAGAGCTCTTCCATCTGCCCACTAACGGAGGACAAATTCGGTTCACTCAACCTGTTGAGAAACAAAATCCAACGTTCACTTCTTCTTCTCTTTACATGGTTGCACACTTTTGAATTTACCCAACAAACAACTTGTTCTTTTTAGAGAAACTAGCTTGGCTTAAGAACAAAGATTGAAAAGATGACTGGAAGGACCTTTTGTATTTTGCTGTGTTCACAAAACTAAAAAAATACGACATATGTTTAATTCTGTTGCTTGGGTTCTTTTTAAATAATTACATGTAAAAACAGATTAGTAGCAGTATTTACAAAGCACTGCCAATGTGCTTACCGTTACACTGAACAGGTTTGTTAAGAAAAGAACTTTTGTTCTTAGCAGTTGTAACTAAGGCACATCACAGTCTTCGGAGAAATTAAGTATGAAAATGCCTCATACTTTTCTAACACATAAGGTATATAAAATTCTAAATGACTGTACGAACTGCATACCATAATCTGCATTTTACAGATAACATAGATAAAAGAAAACGCCAATAGATCTATTTGAAACATACTCTAAAATTAAAACACATGAAAATGCTAATTACTTTTTCTGATCTTCAGTACTTTAAGCCATAAAGTGTTGCTCCTCCTCAGTTGTAGTGTTGGAGAAATTTAATTTTATTTAATTAAAAAAAGAAAACAATGTTTTTTGTGAAGGGTTATAACTTGCACTATGAGTTTTTTTTCATAGGCACACTCCAGCTGTCACAGTGAATTACACCTAGCACTTGCACGCAACTGCTGTGTGGACTGCAGCCCAATCTTAAATTTATTTTCTAGATTATTCAACTTCTATAATGACCAACTTTGAAGAATTTATATCAACAAAGATCATTATTATTAAGGATAGCAGACATGATTGCCAACTTAAAATCAGTTTGTGAAGAGAAAAGTCACATCCTTGCCACTTTTCTTTGAATGATGAGCACTGTCACATCAAACCAGAAAGATTAACGACTTTCCTTATTATATTACCTATTAATGAGACCATTCACCATTTTCTTCAGTCTTCCCAATTCTTCTCTTTTCTTTTCATCTAGCGTCTCCTGAGCTTTCCTTACTTGAGGGGGAACATACTTTGTAGCACTGTGATTATGACTCTTACCGGGAAAACAAGACACCAAATGAGACTAGTACTTTAAACATTTGAACACAAATATGTATTTCTACTTAAGATTAATATATCAAACTTTTAGTTAAGTGTAGATCTTACCATCTAAATACTCATGCCAAAGGAGCAACTTCATACGGAAAAGCAATATGCAATAAGTTACCACTTACGACCAACTTGACAGCACCAAAATCCCTCTTCCCCTTACATGAAATTTTCTTGAAGTTATTGTTATTAAAACCTGACATCCCAAGTCTTGGTTTTATCCATGTTTTATCAGCTGCAGACATACTGACAGTTTAAGCCAGTGCTATGCGGGCTAAATGACCCGTCTGGCTTCCTCTCCTCCACCCATGCTACGAGACCTAACACTGGCAGAACCCCTCGGATCATCCAGAAGTAACACTTCAGTTTGCAGCAACAGATATTAATGTTAACATAAGTTCTCTTTAGAATGGTAGAATCATTAAGTTTGGAAGAGACCTCTAAGATCATCAAGTCCAACCGTCACCCAAACACCACTATGCCTGCTAAACCATGTCCCGAAGTGCCACATCTACATGTTTTTTGAACCCCTCCAGGCATGGGGACTCCACCACCTCCCTGGGCACCCTGTTCGAAGGTCAGTGGCACTGACCACTCCTTCAGTAAAGAAATTTTTCCTAATATCCAATCTAAAACTCCCCAACGCAACTTAAGGCCATTTCCTCTCACCCTATCGCTAGTTACTTGGGAGAAGAGACCAAGCAACTTTTTCTCTTGGCACAAGTGCTTAACCATGTTCTTAAACTCTAAAGCCGGTGTAACACCACTGTTCTGTTCCTTTTATTTGCTGATCTCGGATATACAGACAAGGCCATAGGCCTTGTGCTTTAGGGCGCTGGGGGGACTCTGCCCTCCAGGCCTAACAGTTGTCCCCAGGCCTTGGCAGGCCTCTGCAGCCAACACTGCTGCTGGGCCGGGCGCCATTTTGACACGGGACACCACTCTGCGTGGCCTGACCGGACAGCATGCTGCCGTGCTTCACAGAGGGGATGTAAACTCCGCTTTATGTTCAGGTCGCAGCATGCGCTTTGCGAAGCAGACTTGCGTTACATGAGGTGAACACCCTACCTCGTCCTCCTCCTCGTCCTCCTCCTCGCCCAGGGGCTCGCTGGCCTCAGGCACCCCGCCGTCCTCTGCGGACGAGGCCGAGCTCTCGCTCTCCCACTGCCCCTCCACATCGTCCTCCTCGGAGGGGTCTGGGGCGTCCTCCGGCTCCTCCGCGGCCTCCCCCGGCGGGCCCGCGGCCTCCTCCTCGTCGCTGCTCTCGCAGAGCCTGCTGAGGCCGGCCCGGGAGCCCAGGGCGCCCAGCACATAGCCCAGCCCGTCCCGCAGAAAGCTCTGCGGCACCTTCTCCGCTTCGGGCCTCTCCCGCTTCTTACGGCGCTTGCCGAGCCCCAGCCGCCGCTCCAGGCGCCGGATCTCCTTCTCCTCCTCCTCGTTGGCCTCCAGCAGGGCCCGCTTCCGCGCCGAGGCGGCGGCGGCCGCGGGGGGGGTCGGTGTCGGTCCCGGCCGCTGCTTCCCGACGGCGGCGGCGGGCGAGGCCGGGGCTTTGGGGCGGGCGGCAGGAGCCGGCTTGGCGGGAGCCGGCTTGGCGGGAGCCGGCTTGGCGGGAGCCGGCTTGGCGGGAGCGGCGGGGGCCTCCGCCGGCTCCCCGCCTTGGAGGAGGCGACGGCGGCGGCGGCTCCGCTTAAGCTTGCGTTTCTCCTTCCGCGCGTCCCGGCGGCTCCTGCGGTTCTGCCTCTCCGAGTCTTTCAGCAGGGACGGCGGCGGCTGGTCGCCGGCTGCCTGCACGAACCCCTGCACCGCCTGCCGCAGCCTGTCCAGCTTCCCGCCGCGGCGAGCGCGGGCGGCCGCCGGCCGCTTCATCTTCCCCTCAGCCACGCGCCTGGGCGCCGCCATCTGGGGGCAGAGCCGGACTTCCTCTTCCGCCGCGCGGCCGCCGTCTGGAGCGGCAGCGCCCCCTGCTGGGCCTTGGCCGCCGGGGCGGCCCTAGGTCTGAGGGGACGGTGACCCGCTCACTGCAGCTGACGTGAAACTCCTACCAAAGCCGCTAGAGATCCCCTCTTTTTTGTATGTATATTTAAGAAAACCGAAGGCTCGTCCCTCTTCTTACAGAAGGAACTGGAACAATTCATCCCTCATATCCCTGGCTGCGGTCGCAAGGCCCTAAGGCCCACTGGGTATGAGGCTCTCGCCAGCGCCTCTGGAGACGGCAGGAGCCGAGGGACATCAGCACCCCGGCCTCTCCTCCACCTGCCCAGTCCCCCCTTTTAAGCCCCTTCCAACACTGCCGAGCTCAGGTGTCTGCCCCTGAGCACACCAGAGACGATGTCCATGTCCACAGCCTCTGTCCGGGCCTAACTACTCTTGGGCTTTTCCATCCACAACGGGAAAAGGTGACGCAGCTGCTGGGACCGGTGGCCCCTGCCATAGGGACGGGATCCTCCCTGCTCTGCCTGGCCCGGCGTGCACAGCAGGTGACAACTTGTCTGTTATTTACATGATCGGAGGGAATTAAATGTCCCCATGGCAGTTTGCTAAAACAATTAGTAGGTCTTATTTTTAGTCTTTCTGCTGTACTCCAGGGTTATTCAACCTGCTGGGTCTGTGTGTCTGTGTCTACGTCCTCTCCTACCACCAACTTCAAAATCTAGTGCCATCTTCAGTCATCTCTAGCAGATACCTGGCGTTCTGCAAAACACTGAATTTCCCCAAGTTTCATCAACATAGGTGGCTGGGTGGAGGAACAAATTTCTCAGCTGAACAAAGTGCTACAAGATGAGCTTAGACCTGAGCAGACACCAGAAAACACAAATGAAAGCCAGCGCACATGACCTCGTTTCAAGAAAAGGGCTGGTCTTTCATCTCCTGCGGGGACCAAATCTATAGGAAGTCAGGCTTCACTCTTTTGTTCTTTGGTATTGCACTGCTGACCTCTCTTGAACAGTGTAGTACTGCATGGGACTTCTATTTTACCTTAAAATTTAATATGGTTTTATTAGAAGATTATTTTTGTCTTTCTATGCATGTTTCCATATTCTCTCATTACATCATATGTCCTAGATGACCCATGCTTCAGAAATCCAGCTTTCACAAGGCTGATGCGTAATGAATCTTTCACCCCTAGTGACAAAATACGTTGCATTCATTTGTCAAGGCATTCCTTTTGCTACATTTTAAACTATATATTATGCTATAATTTATTGCTGGGCCGCTCTTTATTCATGCACAGACAGCTCACATGCATTTTGCATCCTATTTATGGATTTATTGATAACAGTAATCCAGCAGCATGCCAGAATGCTAGATAAATACAGCTGAATATAATTTGAGAAAATATTAGATGCTTTTAAAAGTCCAAGATTTGCATCTTCCTTCTGTCTCATTGTGTAATTTGTCATTCAGGGCAACAGAGCTTTCCAATAATGGGAAATTTCACTTATCTTCAAAGAAAGAAAATGTCAATATTTGCCTTCTTCAGTACTCCATGTCACAAAGCAAAATGTGGAAAGCATGTATATTGCTGAACTCCATAATCCCAAATTTGGGTGAGAATGGGCATGCTACTTTTGCAAAAAATACACAGACAGAATTATTATCACCTGTTTGTGAAGTAAAAAAACTTTCTAAGAATTAAAGCAATATTGCAGTCAAAATATAATCATGAAGAAAATGTAGTATTGAAAGAAATCTCGATCTGCTTAATAGACTAATTCAGCATTCAAACCTAGGGATGCCATACCTAAATAAATACATTACAACAAATATTTCAGATACTATCCTAGAATATTGTGGTTTATTATTTTACATTTACCAATTTGGCTTCAAGTACCTGGTAAATACAGTCTTCTTAATATCTAAAATGTGACTAATTAGAAACTCATGTGAGCTACTTTTCCAACTTTCCTGTGTTGTCTAAATACCAGAAAAGGGAGAAATCCAGTTTCCATTTTACAAATTTCATATATAGATCACTGCATCATATGGGCGTCACTTGCCAAATAGGAATTCTGAATTGAGGGAACATTTTGTAATTGTTCTTTGTTTTGACAGTGATTCCACAGCAGAGAACAAGCTGCAAGGGCAGGTTTTGCATTTAGAATGAAATTGAACATAATGGCATGATTCACTGGAAATGAAAGTTCATACAGAATTGTTGCTTCAGTAAATTTTTGCTTCCTGCTGAGGTAATCTTTGTTAACAGATTTCCTTTCCTATTAAATTATATTCATAGATTATTTTTTTCCCCTCAGCAGAATGAGCGGAATACAATTCCTTTAGCTGTCTGTCTGCTATTGTGTCCTGGTCACCTCCCACATGCCATGAAAATGTGATTTAGTAACTACATAATGCACATAGGTAGATTCTAGCTCTTTTGTAATTTGCAGCTGTTGAGAATATTGTGCTATTTATCACCACGGGAAGTATCAAAGCAGCACCAGAAAGACTTTTAGACTGAGCTCATAGGGTCCTTCTTTGTTCTTATCAATGGAGAAAACAACCTGATTCATGTAAGAATATCACTTTCCATCCCAAGCCTTTTTTGGCTGTGCAGACTGACAGCTTCGTGCCAGAACAAGTTTATTGTAAGCAGTGAGAGCCTCAGAACAGTGCAAGTTACTTGAAGACTCTGCTGTGAGTCTCTAGCATGGCATCCATCTGCTTGAGGTATTGTGTCCCTCCCATGTCATACCATCACCACTGGGATCAGAAATAAAATTTGGTCTTGTATGAAAGGGTAGTGCTGGGAGAGATTGTCTGTGGAAGGGTACTTTGCCCCTGGAATACACTTTCCAAGTCTCAAGGCAGTACCAAGCTGTTGGCTCTTCAAATGCGCTCCAGTTCCATTTCAGAAGGTATTGGTAGGTGAGGAAAGTGATTTCCTCAGTGTTTTAAAGATACATCCTTGTTGCTTGGATTCTTGTTGGCTTTTTTTTTTCAGAGGGTACGTGCTAAGCAATTTCTGAAAGCTTGGTCCATGTACAATGTCTTAAGTCAGGCATGATGAAAACTGAACTACACAAATCCTCTGGAAAAAATCTGTCCTGGCACTTACTCCCATGATTTCCACAATCCTTGTACCTGACCTGGGGCTGGTCATTTATCTTCTCCATGCTGCTTTAGTACAAAATGAGTTATCTTCCCTCATTTTGAGATGAAGGCCATGCAAATATATCCTCCTGTTTCTCCAGGTTTGCCTACTGAAGAAGTTACCACTAACAGCACCTTCCCTTGAGGGGACTTATTACTGCTGCTTTTCTGGGGCTGCCCAGACAGATTTGCTGACGGAAAGTTGTTTGCTGAGTTTTTCATATAATTGCTTTCTTTTAGTCACTGAGATCAACGTCCTTTCAGTCAGTGCTGATGGGTGATACTCGTTAAAAGAGACCTACAGTTAGTTTAAGCTAACTGAGGCTTTTTTATTAAGATAAATTAGGAAGTAACCATATGAGTAGCTCTACAAGGGGATGTCTGTAGCTCGCCTCCTCCCCCAAAAGAAGAAGCGGCTGAAAGTGTGTTTTGGTTTGGCCTGGATAAATGCCAGGGGCCCAGTAAAACCGCTCTATCACTCCCCTTCCTCAGCTGGACAGGGGAGAGGAAATATGATGAAAGGCTTGAGGGTCAAGACAAGGACAGGGAGAGATCACTCACCAACTACTGTCACGGACAAAACAGACTGAAATTGGGGAGAAAAGGAAATTTAATTTATCACAAATCAAATCAGAGTAGAATAGCGAGAAAGAAATCCAGATCTTAGAACACCTTCCCCCCACCCTTCCCTTCTTCCCGGGCTCAGCTTCACTCCTGTTTGTTTCCCTCCTCCCCGCAAGTGGCGCAGGGGGACAGGGAACGGGGGTTACGGTCAGTTCATCACATGTTGTCTCTGCCGTTCATTGTCCCTCAGGGGGAGGACTCCTCACACTCTTTCCCTGCTCCAGCATGAGGTCCCTGACACGGAAGACAGTTCTCCAAGAATTTCTCCAACACGAGTCCTTCCCACGGGCTGCAGCTCTCCACAAACTGCCCCAGTATGGGTCCCTCCCATGGGGTGCAGTCCTTCAGGAACAGGCTGCTCCAGCGTGGGTCCCCCACGGGGTCACAAGCCCTGCCAGCAAACCTGCTCCAGAATGGGCTCCTCTCTCAATGGGGCTACAGGTCCTGGCAGGAGCCTGCTCCAGCATGGGCTCCCCACGGGGTCACAGCCTCCTTCAGGCATCCACCTGCTCTGGTGTGGGGTCCCTTCCACGGGCTGCAGGTGGAGATTTGCTCCATCATGGACCTCCATGGACTGCAGGGGGACAAACTGCCTCACCATGGTCTTCATCACGAGCTACAAGGGAAGTCTCTGATCTGGCGTCTCGAGCACCTCCTCCCCCCTCCTTCTTCACTGACCTTGATGTCTGAAGAGTTGTTTCTCTCACATTATCTCACTCCTCTCTTTCAACTGCTGTTTTATCGCAGTTTTTTTTCCCCTTCTTAAACACATTATACCAGAGGCACTGCCACCGTTGCTGATTGGCTTGGCCTTGGCCAGCAGCAGGTCTGTCTTAGAGCCGGCTGGCACTGGCTTTATCAGACATGGGGGAAGCTTCTGGGAGCTTCTCACAGAAGCCACCCCTGTAGCCCCCTCACTACCAAAACCTTGCCGTGCAAACCCATAACAAAGTGGTAACCTCAGTGGGCAAAACTGGAGTAGGGAAAAGATGTGCATTCACTGACTTTAATCATTAATGTCTTTTAGTTCATTGGAAGGAAGGAGTGGGTACTAAAGGTTATTATTTAGATAAACGATCCAGAAGACAAGCATAAAAAAGACAGATATGCCGAGTGAAAGCAGAAACCCATTTCCCCAATCCATTAGCATTTTTAGTTTTAAACTATAAGGAGATTATCTAATATGTGACACAAGGATGACTGAAAAAATGTAGTCAGATGACTTTCTTGTTATTTAAAGGAAGATGTAGGTTGCAACGAAAATGAGCTTTTAAATTAGTGCTTTGTGCACATCACTGGTTAAAAACACACGATTATAAATCAGGATAGCATCATTGATCAAAGTCCCACAATATGGTACTTTGCATTTCCTATATGAAATTTATATAATCAAAGTTTCTGTGCCAAGAAATTTATGTCTCTATGGGAGACTTCACTCTATGCTGAATGCTGACCTTATCTAAGGAACACTTGTATTATATTGTCATTTGTAAGGCAGTTTTCATCAAAAAAATGTAAATATTTAACAGGGCACATTTCCTTTTTCCTATCTTCTTTCTCCTTTGTTGTTAATTGCTTAGCTTTAACATACCAATTGTAATTCTGTTCCCTGAAGATCAGTCTTTATTAGCTATTTAATTCTGACAAGGCAACTTTAAAATAAGAATACTTGGAAGTAGGAGTGACACTCCGGAATAAATACCTATGAATGCTTACACATTCAAAACAAAACAAAGCCTGTAAAATTAACAGTTACTGTTACTTTGTTAAAATCACCCTTTACTTATTTATTTAGCTATAAAAAGTGAAAACACTGGCAAGAATAAGTACTGTGCCACTCACACAGGAGCAATCGCACCAGTAGTAATGTGCAGTGTTACTGTTCATCCCACTGCTTACACTGTCTGTTTTATACATGGTGTAAGGTAATTGTTGTCAGGGACAGTTACTTTCCACCAGCAGCTTTTTCTAGCTCAGTGGGGTGCTCCTAGCAATTAACAAAAGTCTTACTGCATTTTTCCTGAGGCTTTGTTAAACATGCAAAATATGATATGTATCTGAGCCAAATAAAATGGAGTATTTTGAGGTCTTAATGGGGCTCTGGAATGTGAGGGACTGGCCACAGAGGATGTGGGTGAAGGTGAGGCTCCATCCAGGGGGTTGCCTAGAACGAGTCAGACAGCCCCAAGAATTACGACTGCCTCAACTAAGAAAAAAAGGAGGGTCATTGTCATAGGTGATTCCCTTCTGAGGGGAACAGAGGGCCCGATCTGCCGACCGGACCCATCCCACAGGGAAGTCTGCTGCCTCCCTGGGGCCCGGGTTAGGGATGTTGCGAAGAAACTCCCTGGTCTGGTGCGGCCTTCTGATTACTACCCCCTCTTGGTAATGCAGGTTGGCGGAGACGAGGTAGCAGAAAGAAGTGCCAAGGCCATCAAAAGGGACTTCAGGGCACTGGGGCGACTGGTTGAGGGATCAGGGGCGCAGGTGGTGTTTTCCTCCATCCCATCAGTGGCAGGGGACAGCACTGAAAGGGGCAGGAAAACTCACCTGGTTAACAGGTGGCTCAGGGACTGGTGCCATCGGTCAAATTTTGGCTTTTTTGATCATGGGGAGGTATACACAGCACCGGGCCTGCTGGCAACAAGTGGAGTTCAGCTATCACAAAGGGGGAAAAGAATTCTTGGCCACGAGCTGGCGGGGCTCATTGAGAGGGCTTTAAACTAGGTTTGAAGGGGGAAGGGGATATTGCCCAGCTCACTAGGGATGAGCCTAGGCTTAGAGTGCCAAGGCCAGGGGTGAGAATTGACAGCCCAGCTCAAGCGTGTTTACACCAATGCACGTAGTATGGCCAATAAACAGGAGGAGCTGGAAGCCATTATACAGCAGGACGGCTACGACTTGGTCGCCATCACAGAAACGTGGTGGGACAACTCGCATGACTGGCATGCTGGCATGGATGGCTACAGACTCTTTAGGAAAGACAGACCAACAAGGAGAGGTGGGGGAGTTGCTCTATATGTGAGGCAGCAACTGGAATGCATTGAGCTTGGCCTGGGGGCAAGTGAAGAAGGAGTTGAAAGCTTGTGGGTTAGAATTAAGGGACAGGCTCACACGGGTGACATTACGGTGGGTGTATACTACAGGCCACCCGACCAGGAGGAGGAGGTTGATGAAGCCTTCTACAGGCAGCTGCAAGCAGCCTCACAGTCACAGGCTCTGGTTCTCATGGGGGACTTCAACCACCCTGACATCAGCTGGGAAGACCATACAGCTAGGCAGGTGCAATCCAGGAGGTTCCTACAGAGCATCGATGATAACTTTCTGATGCAAGTGGTGGAGGAACCAACAAGGAAAGGCGCGCTGCTGGACCTTGTGTTAACAAACAAGGAGGGACTGGTGGAGGACGTGAAGGTTGGAGGTAGACTCGGCTGCAGTGACCATGAAATGGTCGAGTTCAGGATCCTGCGTGGAGGAAGCAGGGCGATAAGCAGGATCAAAACCCTGGACCTCAGGAGGGCTGACTTTGGCCTCTTCAAGGAGCTACTGGGAGGAATCCCGTGGGCCAGGGCTCTCGAAGGCAGGGGGGTCCATGAGTGCTGGTCGCTTTTTAAACAACACTTCTTCCATGCACAGGAGCAATGCATCCCCCTGAGAAAGAAATTTAGCAAAGGAGGAAGGAGACCTGCATGGTTAAACAAGGAGCTTCTAGCGGAGATCAGGCAGAAGAGAAAGGTGCATGGCATGTGGAAAGAGGGACAGACCACTTGGGAAGAGTACAGAAACGTAGTGAGAGCATGCAGGGATGCGACGAGGAAGGCCAAGGCTCACCTGGAATTGAAGCTGGCAAGGGATGTCAAAAACAACAAGAAGGGCTTCTTCAACTACATCAGCAGCAAAAGGAAGGCTAGGGACAACGTGGGGCCGCTGCTGAATGAGGCGGGTGTCCTGGTGACGGAGGATGCGGAGAAGGCAGAGCTAATGAATGCCTTCTTTGCTTCAGTCTTCAGTGCTAAGACTGGCCCTCAGGAATCCCAGGCCCCGGAGGTAAGAGAGGAAGCCTACAGAGAGGACGACTTTCCCTTGGTCGAGGAGGACTGTGTGAGGGATCGCTTAAGCGATCTGGATGTCCACAAATCCATGGGCCCCGATGGAATGCACCCACGAGTGCTGAGGGAGCTGGCGGATGTCATTGCTGAGCCACTCTCCATCATCTTTGAGAGGTCCTGGAAGACAGGAGAGGTGCCCGAGGACTGGAGAAAGGCCAATGTCACTCCAATCTTCAAAAAGGGCAAGAAGGAGGACCCAGGGAACTACAGGCCGGTCAGCCTCACCTCCATCCCGGGAAAGGTGATGGAGCAGCTTATCCTGGAGGCCATCATGAAGCAAGTGGAAGAAAAGAAGGTTATCAGGAGTAGTCAGCATGGATTCACCAAGGGGAAATCATGCCTGACCAATCTGATAGCTTTCTACGATGACATGACTGGCTGGGTAGAGGAAGGGAGAGCTGTGGATGTTATCTACCTTGACTTCAGCAAGGCTTTCGACACAGTCTCCCATGATATCCTCCTGGGGAAGCTGAGGAAGTGTGGGCTGGATGAGTGGTCGGTGAAGTGGATAGAGAACTGGCTGAATGGCAGAACTCAGAGGGTTGTCATCAGCGGCGCTGAGTCTAGTTGGAGGCTGGTGACAAGTGGTGTCCCTCAGGGGTCAGTACTGGGCCCAGTCTTGTTTAACTTCTTCATCAACGACCTGGATGAAGAGTTAGAATGTACCCTCAGCAAGTTTGCTGACGACACCAAACTGGGAGGTGTGGTAGATACACCAGAAGGCTGTGCTGCCATTCAGCGTGACCTGGATAGGCTGGAGAGCTGGGCAGAGAGGAACCTGATGAGGTTCAGCAAGGGCAAGTGCAGGGTCCTGCACCTGGGGAGGAACAACCTCATGCACCAGTACAGGCTTGGGGTGGACCTGCTGGAGAGCAGCTCTGCGGAGAGGGACCTGGGTGTCCTGGTGGACGACAGGTTAACTATGAGCCAGCAGTGTGCCCTGGCTGCCAAGAAGGCCAATGGGATCCTGGGGTGCATCAAGAAGAGTGTGGCCAGCAGGACAAGGGAGGTTCTCCTTCCCCTCTACACTGCCCTGGTGAGGCCTCATCTGGAGTACTGTGTCCAGTTCTGGGCTCCCCAGTTCAAGAAGGATGAAGAGCTACTGGAGAGAGTCCAGCGGAGGGCTACAAGGATGGTGAGGGGACTGGAGCATCTCCCCTACGAGGAGAGGTTGAGGGAACTGGGCTTGTTCAGCCTGAAGAAGAGAAGGCTGCGAGGGGACCTTATAAATGCCTACAAATATCTGAAGGGTGGGTGTCAGGAGGATGGGGCCAAGCTCTTTTCAGCAGTGCCCAGTGACAGGACAAGGGGCAATGGGCACAAACTGAGGCACAGGAAGTTCCGTCTGAACATGAGGAGGAACTTCTTCCCTCTGAGGGTGACGGAGCACTGGAACAGGCTGCCCAGGGAGGTTGTGGAGTCTCCTTCTCTGGAGATATTCAAGACCCGCCTGGACAAGGTCCTGTGCAGCCTGCTGTAGGTGACCCTGCTTCGGCGGGGGGGTTGGACTAGATGACCCACAGAGGTCCCTTCCAACCCCTACTATTCTGTGATTCTGTGATTCTGTGATTCTGTCTTTCTGGGATGACAGCAAACTTTGGATCTGGGAACTTACACTGTAACAATGATACCAGTTTATACATGTCGGTTGCCGTTCCACATCTTAATCTCAGTTCCTATAATGCATGATGTTACTGCTTGTAATATAGTATTAATTTAATGTACAGTTCCTGTTCAGGAACTCTGCTTACCTGACCATAATCAGAGTGCAGCAGTGGACTGTGCGTACCACATCTCTAGTTAAACACCATTCTCTCAAAGTACTTTGAAACAGCAACAATGATTTAACCCTGACAGACAAGATAGAGAAGTTCTCCCTCAGTTTAGACTGACATCTACAGCAGAGCCAGTCACCCTACTCTCTGCTTATAGTCAAATGCAGAGAAATAGTCACTTTTAGAGAAAAATCTCATCTAATCTATTTTAGACTTCTGCTTCAGGATGAGATGGACAGTGCCTTAGACTCTATTAACCTGATGGTTAGACCTCCACTGATTTAAAAGGGAGCCTTGCATGACTGGCTTAGATGCAGGCAACTGCATTGTAGATACCTAGAGAGGTGGGTCGTACACAAGGACAAGGCAGGGAAACAAAACCACATGCACATGAGCTTGAATAGCCTAATGTTTACACAGTTTGTGTCTGGCACATATCCGGCACTAGAAGCCACCCTAATCTACACCTACACCTGCTAACATCCCTTTCAAGTGACGACCATCTTTCAAAACTACAGTTTTGTAGCTACTTTAGGACGACCTCGATCTGCCATGCACTTGTCCAGGTAATACATTTGCTCATCCTTCTTCATGTTAACACCAGGACTTGTGGCATAATCCACCAAATCCACAATTTGATCTAAGTGAAACTAAGAAGCTTTTCAACTGGGCTGGATTAATTTTCTGATTCAGCTACAGAAAGAGCAAGTTAGCAATGGGAAAGGGAAGAAAACTGTTCCTTCTAATGGCAGCACAGACTAAGATCACCCTAAACCAGTTATGAAACTACACTGTTAGCAGATGACAAAAAATCATTGTGTCAGGGTAGCCAGCTGTTAGGACTGTTATTTCCCATGCTGCTTTAAAGGAGAATTCATTACTCTAACAACTACAGCTGCTCCTTCTGTTGCCCAGTCTGTAAGCATTTGCACCTGTGCCCAATATGAAATAGGTTTTGAAGAACAGGTGAAAACAGGAACAATTACAAAAGCCCTTTTTGTGTAATTACATTGTTTGTCATGAAAGGGTTTGTCTTTTTTGCTCTCTTGAACATTTTTGCAAAAAATAGCATACTAATAAGTAAGCTAACATTAAGAACAAAGCCCTGCACAACTGGATATGTATGTGTATGCATAAGGAGCTGGCTGGTTCTGTACAGCCTGAATTTTCTTGTCCTCAGTGGAAATTTCCTCCTTGCTTACTGCTGGCAAAGGTAGGATATCTATTTTTAGGACAGCCCACATTTGTCTGTACTTTCAGAGTGGTGGTGTTAAGCTGCAGCCCATTCCTGCACATAAGCATGGGAAAACACACACTTAAAATGAGGTACATGTTAGTATCGTTTAGAATATTATGATTACAGAAATCAACTGAAGAGATAGTTTTATTCTTCATCTTATAATTGCAGCAGTAAATTCTTAACTGCAGGTGCCATATTTTCATTAAGTGTTTAAATAAATCCTCACAATATGGGGCCCTGATCCTTGATGGGGGACTCCAGCAGCACCGTAATGAAAAAGAAACAACAAGAGTAAGTAACTGTGCCCTTGCTTATAAACGATGCCAAGATGTTTGTTTGAATTCCTAGCTCTTCAGTTAATCCTGAGTCCTGCATGTGAGTGGTTCCAGTTCTAAGACCTGTTACCTATGCAGTGATACTACTGCCTGGTTTTGAGTCTGCAGATGAAAGTAAGCTTGAAAGGAAGAGAAGCATACCGGCAATTAGACCGACCTCCCCCCCCCTCGCCCCCAGCAGAGAGGGTAATCAAATGTATAGTAATACATGGCAGTAATGATGCTGTTACCTGTCTACCGATATGCAAGTCTCATTTCCTTCTTTGGCATTCACAGCAGTAGAACAACACAGGCTATGTGATCCTTACGTTGCTTTGTAAATTAATCGCAGCTTCTTTCCATTTCAATTTCAGTATTGATCTAACGTGTTTGAACACAGGATCAAAGACCAGATGCAACTGAGTTCCAGTCCTGATGTAGTAACGTCCTCTGTGCAGCCTTGGGCAAGTCACTTAATCTTTGAATTTTTAGGGTTCAAATTTTGTTATGTAAAATAATTATACTGATGTTATGGTGTTAATTTGAGCCACATTAGTGATGGGAGAAGTGTTTAGACATTCTTTGTAAAGGATGGTGAAGAAGAAGGGTGCTAGGTAATAAATGTTATTAGAGATACATCTAAGCAGCAAAATTCAGATACTGAACCTAACCTGGGTGTCCCTACAGATGAAAGAGCACTGGGATTTAGGGTTCAGTATGACCTCGATTATTTTTTTTTTATTCACAGAAGCAAGCAGTTGACCTGTTTTGTTAGAGGTGGGGAATTTCTTATTCTTTCATCACTTTCACATGCCCAAGTTCAATTGCTTTTTCCCATCAGCAGAAAAGGTCGTTCTCATTACAAGACAAAGAGTGCAAATTGGATGCATCCAATTTGCATATTTGACTATGCGAATAAACACACTTCTAATTTTTCTTCCCAAGTACTGACCTCTGAGTCAAATAGAATTTATTCTACTTGAAGCTGAAAGTGAACTTCTATACAATAAAGATGATTGGTTGTCACAGGGCATCTGACATATTTTATCTAATTGTGAATCCAGATATTTGCTAGCAGACAGAAAGCAAGAATGAAAAATGAGAAGTCAGCCTAGATTCCAGTTTTTTTGTAGAAACAGAGGTGATTAAGCAAAATTATTAGACCTGTTCAAGGCCAACATCAAAAATTGTTTTAAAGACCAGTGTTTAAGACTGATGTTACCAGCAGCCCCTTGATGCAGACTGGGAAGGTAGCCATGGAACAATCCCAACCTCCAGCAGTAAGGAAATAGAAATTCAAGGTCACTTGCAAGCTGAGATGCTTTAAATAGCACATTTCAATGCTTGTGTACATTCTGGACTGACCATAGGTTCTTATAGTACCAAGGATTGTCCTTTTATTAGGTAATCACTGTGACTGATTATCCAATGAGAAAAATCTTGCCATCATTACATGTGACAGACAATATACTATTATTCTGCAATAGAATTTAAAAAAATTGTTGCATTTTGTTCTTTAGTAACTACATTGAATAAAGGTGTGATCCAGTGTTACCCTCCAGTTCCTTCAAAAATAATTACACACTAAAAACTGTAATACATCAAAAATTTAATTACATTAAAAGTGCTTACTAATCTTTTGTTATTACTCTATTTAATCTTGGCATCTGCATGCCATCCATTAATTTATTTCTGTAGAAACTATAGGTCATACTGTGAAGTTCTTATCATATTTCTATGTAGTCAAAGCTCCCATTTTTTTTTCAGTGTATCTTCAGTGAAGACATTGATTTGGGGTACATGGTTTTGTACATGCAGTGATGTGTCTGAAAGAGGAAGATAACTAAGATAATGCTTTAGTTTATGTATATTTCAGATTTATACATAGTATTTTTTCAGTTTATAATACTTAAACTTATTAGTTCTTGTATTTAATTCAAGCAGACGTTTAAATATTTCCTTCATGTTAAAATAAAAGAGTTTATTTGGGGCACAGGCTTCAGGGCTCTTCTTAAGTAAATAAAATATAAACTGCATAATAAAATGATATACTGAAGAGACATTGTAACAGAAATTAAACTATATTTTTCTTTCTTTTATATACATACTCACACAAAGTCATATGAAAGAATACTATACACTGCTGCTGCTTCTTTATAAAGGCAAAAATACCATTTTCAGAAAAGTCAATAGACAGTGATCTTGTAGGAAAAAAGGTAATACCAATACCTTGATACAAATTAGTAAACTTGACCTGCTGACATTGTGCATAAGTATTTCTTATGCAGGAAGAACTATCTGAAAATTATGGTCTATAGTTATTTCTTGACTCATGAGGATCACGCATGTGCAGAGCAAAAGGACAAGATAGTTTCTCACATTTTCTATTATTTTCAGTACTAAAAATGGCATGGGCCAGACAGAACATATTTGTGATTTTTTTGAGTGTACAATGTAGCTCACAGCATTTCTCTCGAACAGTGGTGTGGCTGGAGTAGCTCCTTCTGCTCAGTTATATCGTTCCTTCTGCTATGTGAACACAGAATGAACTGGATCAGAGAATTCATTCCGATTATTTTTTTTAAATTTTGCTAGGTTGTTTTCTCCAGGTCTGTCTGACCATGTATTGCTGTGTCAATGCTGCTGAAGGCTGCGCTACAGCCTGAGAGGTGCTTGCTTGGGTACTTTTTTGAAGTGCTAAAACGAAATCCTCACTTGGGTTTTTTGGAAGCTTTATGGAGATTATTAGCCTGCAGTAATATAAAAATCAATTAGATGTAGGGAACTTGGAGTTGCACAGTGTCTGCTGCAGGATTACTTCACAAGTGCCAAATCATGATAAATTTTGTAACTCAAACAGACAAAATAGTTTTTGATTCAGTTATTCTGTAAGATTCTTTAGGCCACAGAGAAGGGATTTGAGGCTGCCTTCAGAGCTATTTGACAGCAAAGCTGATGTTCCCTCAAACCTGTCACGACTCAAGGCATGACCATAAAATATGAAGAGTAGAAGGATGTACCAGCAGACCCTGCTGGTAGGAACCGTATTGAAGATGGGAGTCGGTGGTGGGGATGTCAGACAGCGGAAGGGAAGGGATACGTTTGGCATTTCAGCCATTGAAAAACTGTATCTCACTAATGTGCTGCTAGCGTTTTACTGCGGTGTGTGGGCTGAAGAGGACTTGGAAAGCTCACTGCTGTCTAAGGTGCTACCTCTACCACTACAACAGAAAATCCAAACATGTACCCTAACATACAGAGTTATTTAGTACAACTGCAGTGTTGAACAACGGTTTCATTCACAGATTTGCTGGCAGCCTGAATGCATGCAAGACTAAATGTCACCTTCATAATAGAGTTGAAGAGTGAGGAAGACCCATCTAAGAGAGGTTATTCGTTTCTTACTTTGTTGCTGATATCCAGGTGTTAATACACAATGAAGTTATAGGTCTGAAGTTATATTATATTTATGCTAATTCTAGGAGCATGCAACTCTAAATGGACCAAACCATGCTGTGGGCAGATATGATGATATCTGGCCAGTGTATGCCCACAGTAACGGCACTTGGATGCCCACAATGATAACAGGACAGAGTACGGCATGGGGAGGTAGGTGGCTGTCAGGCTACAGAAACAGCATTCAGTGCAGGCATGACTACATAAATAGTGAAACTGTCATATGCTATGCAGCATTACTGGTACTTCAAAGAAAGCTACATCCTATGCAATACTGTATCAGTGACTACAAACTGCAGAGTTATTTCCTGTGGTTTGTTGTGTTTACTGTTCAGGATGAAGTGACTCCTTTGTATCCAGGTTTCCCATTATGCCTTCTGTAGGCTTTTAATGTATGTTTAGCTTTTGGCTTTTCTAACGCTCTTCACCGAAGTGAGAGGCTAGGTGCAGCTAGGTTTAAATTCTGAGTGATGTCCAATTTGCCACTACCAGTCCAGTCGCGTTTAATATGTATATTAAACTACCACGATTCTGGATACACTAATAGCAGTCTGCACCTTCAGTCCAGTCGTGCTCATGAACTGGCACGGCCGCGTTTGGTCACGTTCAGTGAGAAACTGTGACAACTGGCTACTTAAACAGTGCAGTTTTATTTGTGCAACAGGTATATAGGGTTTTTGAATTGCCGGTGATAGTGACTGTCTGCAAGAAAGCATGTGCAAATACAAAACGCGTGAAAAGGTTATAAATAATACAGCCTGGCTATAAACATTAGGGAGTAACTATTCCTGAGAAAAGCGCTTAGTTTAAGTCTCACCCAAGGCGTCCCAAGGGGGGGAGAGCAAGGCTCAGCCCATCGGCCAATCCCGGCTGTCGGAGGCAGTCTGAGGTGGAGTTTCCCTGGACTTGCTCACATTGTTATCTTCATTTTCTCCGAAGATCTACGGTGTTACCTTCTTCTCCTCCGAAGATCATCTTCTCCGAAAATCTACAGTGTTATCTTCTTCGAAAATCCCCCATGTCCCTGGTTATTTTTATATCCTTTCTACCTTTAAGGTGGAGTTTGAGTGACTGTAGTCATACATATCTTTTATTATGATTGGTGTAAAATTCTCTCACTTCACATTTAAAGGTATAGTTTACAAAAAATTGAGAGCGCAGACTCGAAGAGGGGTGGTCGCACCTCAGAGGTGGGTAGCCTTCGGGATGGAGGTGTGTTTTGGTATTAAAATGATATTAAAACGAGCAAAGTTCACGAGAGGGTAGCACTTTGGCAAGGTTTTGAAAACCTGTTGGCTTAGGGGGCCAGATGAGCTGCTTATCAGTTCTAGAGAACCATTTCTTCCCGCTTTATCATCATGGAGCAGGGCCACGGAGTCTCCACTCCGTTCCGTCCTCTATGGTTTGTTGCAGGGAGTTGCTGTGTTAGTGGATTCCTCGCATGCCTGCTGCAGCTGTGTCCCATCCTCAGAGCTCCTTTTGATTTCATGCTTTTCCTCAATGGGTGAACACTGCTACGTTTTTCATATAAACCTTAATTTTCAGATGTAAAACCTTAATTTTACTAATAATTCTGCAGTGGCTTAGGTGGAGGTTCCTGGTGGGTCCAGTCAGAGGCCTACTGGGACATTCAGGACCCTGACAGCCTGCCCCAGGGAATGGGCTAAGTATGGTCTATGCTTGTACTTAGTCTGAATGTACTTTGAGAGATTCTAGGTGTCCCAAGGAACACAGGAGGACAGAACTGTGTCTTTTGGTGTCTGATAAGCGTCTGCCTAGTTTGAGTTGGCTTCAGGAAGAAGGGCTGACCTTTATGGGATATTTTTCTCTTGTGATTTTATTAGTCTACTTTTTAAGTGTGGCCCGGCATTCAAGGCACATTCCTTGGCAACAGCCTCTCTACACGAGTCAGAATAGGTGGAAGTCAAGAAAGCAGATAACAGATGAGAAGTGTGTGGACAGTAGCATCTAGAAAAACCTTGGATTTGGAGGGTTTGTAGCACAGCTGCATGCTTTACTGTATGTTGTGTAGATTGACCTTTCCTCTTGCCCAGGCCAAGGGCTACAGCTGGCTATAAAATTGAAAAAAAAACTAAGCAGATGCAGTGTGATAGTGATTTTCAAATGGGTGCCTTTTGGAATAGAATAAAGCTGTGTCGGGGGAAGTTCAGACTGGGCGTTAGAAAAAGGTTTTTCACTGAGAGGGTGGTCAGTCACTGGAACAGGCTCCCCAGGGCAGCAGTCATGGCACCAAGCCTGTGAGAGTTCAGGGAGTGTCTGGATGATGCTTTTAGTCATATGGTTTAGTTTTAGGTAGTGCTGCTGGGAGCAGGGAGTTGGACTAGGTGATCCTTATGGGTCCCTTCCAACTTGAGATGTTCTATGATTCTATGTGACTCACCACATGTAAAACATGGTCACATATCATATATGTGCCTTGTAGCATAGACATATATGGAACATTCAGCATGGGGTATCTCTGCAGTTGCAGCCACTGGCAGGGTGGGTATAATTTGAATCTAATGTGTGGCTCACAGGACCTAAAATTGGGAGGATGAATATTTGTTAAAGAGTTGAATGAATCACAACCTATTCCTTGCTCTATCCTCCCACCTTCAAGACAGTATTAATCTCTGGAGTCTTCCATTCAAATACTTAGATATAATCAAACATTTAAAGTCACTAGAGACGGCTTTTGCTTTTATATGAGGGCCAGTGGACTACATATCATCCCAGGGGTTGAAGATCCTGCTATATTTTTTGTTACTTGGAGGTGTAATTACTGTAATGTAATATCTACTTGAGAAAGGAAGTTAAACTTTCAAGAACAAATTAGCCAATTTCACGTTACTGGCATGATTTTTGTTAGAAGGCCTGCTAGATCTAAGTCCAGTTTCTGAAAATAAGTATTGTCTTATGTTGTAAAATAATCTGTTCTCATGATGTCAGCATTTTCTGATAAACCACTGGTGCAATGGATGAGTGCTATATGTTCTGTGGATCAAATACTAATCATTGGAGCTCTACTTGGAGTGTAAGTCTTTGATGGGTTAACTGCATAAAATTTTCCTGGTCAGGAGATCAGACTTGACAGCTGCAGTGGCCCTTTTTGGCCCTCCAGCCTTTGATGCTAGCAATAAGCTTATATAGCAACGAGAAACTTTAGCATGGCAACTGGCAGATATTGTAAAAATACATTTTATATATGATTGTTGCATGAAGGAATACCTGCTGAAATTTATTTGCAGTGTCCTTGAACAACATTGAATTCTCCAGATTAGGTGGTGCCTGTGGAGCAAACCTATTCATTTTGCTAATGAGACAGAGGAGGAAGATAAAGATTTTAAAAATGCCTGGCATCGTATTTTATTAGTCACCCAATATAATTATTGACAGGGATCGAGGATGTTAAGTTCCAGAAAAGGACTACTTATTATCTTAACACTCCTGAGATGCATTGAACACATTTGAATTTAATTAGAAAGGAGTATCCATGATTTAAGAATAAATCTTGCACCTATTAATTTTAGAAATTAAGATGATTTATTTCCTTTAAAATTTCTAGCATTTTGGATAAAAGTCCTTCATAAAAGGTGCATGGCTTACTTTCAAAGGCTAAATTTATACAATGTGATTTTGTCAACCAGACTGAAAAATGGTTGTAGTTTAATACTGGATAGATTTTTAAAATGCCTTCTGTGTGGTATTTAACAGTACAGTCATATTAGTCATGATGAGTTGGATACTGAGTTTAAGAGAGAAAAATAAAACTATTTAACTAATACAAAAAAAATTTTTTTCTTGCTTAAGGATTTGGCAGTGTAACCTGTCTTCTCTAAAAATTGTAAAATTTCATCTCTCAAAACTATATAACTAACAAAAAATAACTTGAGAATAGTTCTGAATGAGCACAGATGGTCCAGCAGATTAATGATTTTTCTTTTTTTAAGGACGATGAGTATACCCATGTTAAGTAGTCAGGAAGTGATAATATGGGTGAATATTTGCATTTTCATCATTTATGATACAGCTAATGCGCGGTCACGTTTTAGAATCAATAGTAAATTGGTAGACTAACATGTCTGATGAAAGTTGTTGAATGGCCCACAAATCAACGCACAATATTCAAAAAGGACAGAGAAACAATGAAACAATCAGCAAAACTCGCAGAGAAAGCACAGACGTAGTGATGGGTGAGACTCTATAGCCTGTGCAGCGTGTTGTGTGGATGTAATGCTGTAGCGCTATGTATGCAACAAACTGAAGTAGAGCAGGGGCAGGAGTCATTTTAAATGGTACTATATAAGCATTTCAAGAACGGGAACTAAACATAGTCTGGAGAGAAAGCACGGGAGGGAACAAAGCATCTGTTCTGTAAGAACAGAAAAATTGTTTGTGACACTTTGGTTTCAGAGACATATGCTGGTGCTCTTATTTAGCCAGTGGTAAAAAAAAAAAAAAAACACTCAACATTAAAGCTTCTAATGATTATTTGCTAACACAAAAAATATTGGCTTAACTCTCAGATAACTCTTTTGGATCCCATTATGATGTTGCCATGGAACCAAGCCATTATACTGGCAAGCTCATGTTCCATATGGGCAAACATAATGTTTGCAACCAGTACCTAGTAAATTGGGAAGATCCCAAATATGAGAAAAATTGATTTGGATAAAAAAAACAGGGATGGAAATGATTTTTTTTTTTTTTTTAAAGGCTGTATTTTTTCTGGTCGACAGATCACTGCTAATACTGCTGGCAGGTGACACCAAAAAGTTGGCAAATACTGGAAATAACAGAGTGGTAAATTACAAAGATGAGCTAATCATGCAGAGCAATCTGAAATGTTTGGGAAGCAAAAAACAAAAGAGGCTTGAATTCAGTCAAATGTCCATGGATACACCAGGAACAAGGAATCAAGGTCCCATCTACAGAACCAGGGCTGTATCTGGAGAACAATGATTCAGAATAGGAATTATGGATTGCTGCTGGTTGATAGGAGCAAAGTTCAGAGGCAGCCACTGTTTTCTGCCTCTAAGGAATGATTGCTATAGCATTTGGATTAAAATGTCCTTAAAACTGGCTTTACTCTATATAAGCAAATAAGTGGAGATGGCAACCCAAAACAAAGATAAAGAGCCATTAATCTCACTTTAGGCCTGCTGCAAGGAAGCCTTTTACCTATACCCAGACCTCTGATAGAAGGAAGAGAGGAGTAGACACAATTTTCTTCAATTGCACATTCCATTTGCTTCTGGGAAGTAATCATGTTTTTCACCTCTGAAACTGTGTGCTGTTTTCCTCTGTAATGACTTAAAATGGTCTGTAATAGAGAGCATAAAATAAGGAGGTGATTTTACATCTGTTCACAGAACTGCTGAAACTGAGCCGAGAATACCGCTTTCAGTTCTTCTGCCTATGTTTTAATAAGTATTTTAAAAGTTTGGAGAGAACTCAGGGAAGAAACTAAAAAAAAATTAGTTAATGGTTGAGAAAAATCTTTAAAGAGTGAATTTACTTAGAATAAATCTTTTCAACTGACTGAAAAGGAGATTGTGAGGTGAATTGTGATTAGCAGGAAATGTCAAGTATTAAGGTTGTCAGGTGTAGCTGGGAAGGACAGAACAAGAACCACAGTTAGAAGCTAAAGGCAGTAAAGTTCAAATCAGAAATAAGGCATGATTTTTAATACAGATGATAATTAAATATTGAACACACCATGAAGAGAAGTAGTGAGTTTTCATTCTTTCGATCCATCCACTCTAGCTGAACAACTTTCAGAGACTTGTTTAATCAAACACTAATTTCTGGGCTCAAAATAGACATAGACTGGTGAAAGCAAGGTGCTTTTTTCTTGTGGGTTTGGTTTTGTTTTGTGTTTTGACTCTTCAGCCCTGTAACAATATTGACCTTGGCAGAAGTTCAGGAGTTCTACCAATAAAAACCTACTTGAAGAATCAGCCAAATCTGCCACAACTAGATAGCAGAGGAGCAGATGTCCCTGTGCCTGTTCATTTCTGTACAGTAGGTGAACTTTGGCTTTCATATGCAGCTCCATATCCTTGAGTATTTCCTTTTATCTCATTCCTAACAAAGTTTAAGCTGCAGAGTTTTTGTGGTTTGTTTTTTTTTTTGAGGAGTGGGATTTTTTTGGTGTGTTTTGAATCCTCACAGTGGGACGTGAAAGACATGTCAAAGTTGCATGGAAGCATAATGAGCTTTCAATTTCTTTGTGCTGCTTAGATATGGAACTGAAACTGTTCTAGCTTTGTGACATGACTTATGCTTCTGTTACCTAACAACAACAAGCTCCTGCAGAGTTCATACCTCTGACTATAAACTCTGCACAGGTCTTCTGACTCTAGGTTTCTATCAGTGAAGCAAACCTAAGGACTAGAATGGATTTTATTCATCATTGAACCCAGTTCCTTAGTTATTGAAAGAAATAGCTTGTTCAAATCTGTATCACTCTGATGATGCATTTTTTTTGTCTATTTTTGGGCATATATATTAATCAAATATTGTTGAATCTATATATAAAACCCATCACATACCTATATGGGTCTATACTGAACTAGTTTATGTCATTTTTTTGTGTCAACATTCTCATTTCTACTTTAAATTTATTTCCGTTGCCTATTTCAAAAATACATATTATTGTGGCATAATATAGCATTTAGCTGGGGAGTTAATGTTACTGGGTTGACACAATGAAGGCACAGGCTGGAAGTATTTGGAACAAAAAAAAATCCCTTGATTTTTTTTTTTTAAAAAAGCAAACAAATAGAAAATAGAAAGAAGGTATGAATACAATTGCAATGCCAGTCAGCAATATTTCAAGTTGAATCCAGATCCAAGACTGATTGATCTGTCTTTCTCAAGTTATAATGCAATTCTTGCTATGCTTTATCTTACAGAATATGAACACTTTGAAATAATCACCCAATAAATAATCTTAAAATACTTAATCATGATAGCGTAACATTTCTTTTATACCATGATCAGGTGTAATCTCTCTTTTCGTCTTCCATAACTGGCTTTTGAGTATGTGAAGTGCTGGGTATCATCTGTGGCGTGTGTTCACCCCAAGCTCTCTTCAAAATCAATGGTTGCTCTCAGCAACATACTAAATTGGGCTTCAGGCTTCAACGGGGCCAATTCTTAGGCAATATCTTGAATGTAATCATGTAAGTAAGCATATTAACTGAGAGAATAACTTCCTATTTTCTGTTTAGTCCAAACTGCATTTGGCTGAATGACGACTGGAAACGAAGGCATGACCTATTCAAATGCTGCTAGATAAATTTAGATTTAAAGGCATGGTGCCAATTTCACATTTACAGTTAAAGAGGGTGATCTAAAGTCTATTGACAAATTCTGTGGGAACCTTCCCAGTGCAACAGTTCCAATGTTAGCAACTTCAATTTTAACCAATTCGACTTACTTTATTAGCTTGAATCTTCCAACATTTTTTTCTGGAGAATCTCACAGTTAATCCAGTGCACATAAAACCTTCCTTGGGGATTCAGGATACCAGAAACTTACTGGGTTGTCCTGAAGCTGAAAAACTTCTTTTAAAACTAGGCTGAAAAGGACTAAATGGAGCAAAATCTATTAAATCCTCTCAACTTTTACACTGAGGGATTAGGCATCACTAAATGTCAGCTTAATAGAAGTCTGTTTTTCATTTCTCCCTTTGTGTGAGTATATATGTACATTAGCAGCTTGATAAAATGTTGTATTTACACCCAAATCAAGTCTAGATAATACCTAGACCAAGCTCCTTAGGGTTACTAAGTAGGTCCTATGAATTGCTGAGTACAGTCCCTCCAGCACTGTCTTTGTTATGTCTGAACTATGGACAAAAAACCATCTAGAACTATTTTAACCATTCTCTGGTGCAAGGCACCTCAGGCTTAATTTTTGAGTTTTTCTTTTGGTGTGCTTCAAAAATACTACTTTTGTACTCCCATCAAAAATCAATGGGTTCATCCATCAGCCTTCTCATTAGTTTACAAAGCTGCCTACTCTAGATTGCATTTCCTTCGATATAAATAGATTTTGCTGTGGTGGCTACCATGACCTTCCTTCGTGATGTAGACACCTCGGAACTCCGCAATAACTTCTGCCCAAAAAAGAATTGAAGCTATTCCCCCCCCCATCTTTTTTAGCAAATATAAATGTGTATCGTGTTTCTGATGATTCATCTGCTAGAAATGGAAGAAAGAACTTGTCAGTCCATACTATGAGACAAATTATGTTCTGTATCTCCTCCTCACGTATATTTCAAATTCAGTAGATTAAAAAGAAAACATGCAGCCCAAGTGGAAGCGGAAGGTTCAATTCTGCTAAATTTTAGACTTAATTTTATTTCTATAGCAGCTATAAAAGTATAGCTCATTTTCCTTACAACCTTCTATTTCAGAGCAGTGTTTAATATGTCTGCATAGAAAGTTAGAAATATATTAAATCCTTGGCGCCTAGATAAAACTCTCGGACCTCCTTAATGAAATTAACTGTTTCAGATTCTTAGCAGTGGGTGAATCACTTCCCAGGTAGCTCAGGAACTAAATCTCACCTCAGGCCTAGATTCCTAACCAAGTGGCAGGAGGCACTGGTATTTACTGGCAGAGATTCCCTAAGAGCCTATAGACTGCCCTGCCTTAAGCTTAGTTCCTTCTCTTGACTCCTGTCTTTCACAGTCTCTTCTTCCCCAGACTGCTTCACTCTTCCATCTGCTTCTTGTGGGTCATCCTTATTGCCTGGATCAACGTGCTACTTGACTGTGGCCTGAACTCCAACCATGCTACTCCTTTGTCTTGGTATTACAGCGTGTATTTTAACGTACTGATGGCCTAATCTCTGATTGTTCCCATTTTTCCCCTTTGACTGGACCTTCTGGTCTCCCCAGTTCTTAGATCTGGTTTGTTCTGGCTGCAACACTTCTGTCTTCCTCGCAGATCTACTGAAGGTCTAAATGCTAAGTTCCTCACACTCTGGTTGCAATACCATTGCAATTTGTTGCGTAGGTCTGTTATACAAGATGATGAAAGCTGGGAACCTATCTGTGCTGCGCAAACGTTAAGACATGACACTTTGTAAGAGCAGGGTTTGTCTTTAAGTCCACAGACATAATTTCTATAGCCAGCTCTGAGAGAATTTCATTTCTCAGGGGAGAGGTTCTGGCATACAACACAGTTGTCTACTTCTTCCAGTTGTGTTTGTTGTTATAATAAAAGACATTACGTCTTCCCATAAACCTCGTCTGCAGTTACACTGTCCTCTCTGGACCAGCCCCTGTGAGGGGAACAGCACTAGCCACTCTCAGAAGCCAAAGTCTCATGTAGAGTTCCTCTTGGCAGCTACAGATGCTTTCACCACTTTCAGCATCCCAAGAAGAAAAGGAGATTGGAGACGAGCGTGAACAGTTGAAGGAAAAGCCCGAATGTGTAATAGTGTTGTCTATCAGACAGATCTAGTGCTGCGCAGGGGGGAGCTGTGAAGTAGGACACCTTTTCCCAAGAAGCATCTCAAAGACTCTGTGCTCCCTGCTGCTTCAAGTCTGCTTTTAATGGTCCTCTCCTCTTCCTACAGCCTCAGTGAATACCTAGAAACCCTTCTGCCCCAAGCAGTGGCCTTCGGGAGGAGAGAGGGTGGGGATATTTCTGACCTTTCACGTTCTGCCTGCGAATACCTCATCTGTATCTTCACCAGTGTCAAAAGAACAAAGGTGAAACCGTGGCCGTACTGAAGCTGAAGTTCTGCGTCCATTCAGAACAACAAGAAGAACATTAAGACAGTCTAAAATTGCTTTTCTAACTCTAGAATTTAATAAATACTTCACTGTCTGCTTTTAACAAAGAAAAGGGGCCAAATGCTGGGTAGTAAGTATCATCTGAATTATAATTGGCATGGGTATCATGTATAATGTATCAACGGACATAAATAGCAGGGATGATTCTTGTTTTTGAAGCTTCCTTGGAAGGATGTTACATATTTACATAGAAGGAAGTGTTTGATTGGCTACATCACCACCCATAATTCATGGTGCGTCCTAGTAATACTTCTTTGTGTATATTTAGGCAATTGATCTACTCGCAAACTCAGAAATGAAGAGAACTGCCCGCGTCCAGAGAGGGAACAGGGAGCACCTGGGAGGCTGTGCCTGCGTAGCGCAGCACCCGGCCGAAAATGTTGGCGAACAGAAGGCGCCCGAAGAGAAGCGGGGCCCAATCTCCAACCCCCTCTTCGAGCGCTGCCTTCCGAACTGGACGCTGGGCTCCGCCCCGCCGCGGCCACGCCCCTCTCCGCCTCACTCCCGCCTTCCTGCTAGCCACACCCTCCCTTCGCCTCGGGATGAACCCGGCCCCTTGCTCCTCCCCCGCCTCGGGGCGGTTTGGCCACGCCTTCCGCCCGTTAGCCCCGCCTCTCCGCGGGCCGTTGAGGACGGGGCCGCGGTGCGCGCGGGGACGCTGCGTGGTGACGCAGCAGGAGGAGCTGAGGCGGCGCTGCCCGCCCTTCTTCCTCCTCCCCCTCCCCCTGGGCGCCCCGCGGACGGTGACAGAGCGGCGGAGCCAGCCGCAAGCGCCGCCGCCGGGACCCCTCAGCCGCCGCCGGGGCCCGGGGGAGCAGCCGGCCCTGCCGCTGGCCATGGTGGCCCGCCTGCCGCCGCGGGGGCAGGAGCAGGCGCGGCGGCGGCGGCCGCCATTGCGCGCGGGGGCCGCGGGACTATGAAGGATGGAAGCGGACGAGGTGACGATCCGCGAGCAGAACTTCCACAGCCAAGTGCGGGAGTACACGGTAGGCGACGCCGCCCTCGCCCCGCCGTCCCGTCCCCCCCCCACCAGCGCCCGCCTCCCTCCCTGACCTGTCACTGCCGTGCCCCGGAGGCCGCGCTGCCACCGGACCCCCTCCTGCCCTGCGGCACTCTCCGGCCCCGGCCCCCCGCCGCCGGGCTCCCGTGTGCGGACCAGCTCGGGTGGCCCGTCCCGGGCCGTGCGTTCGCAGCCGCGCTGCTGTGAGGCGTGCGTCGGGTTTCGTCTTACGGCTTGCGGTACCGACGCCCTCCGAGCCTTTCGCCGCGGCTGCGTCTCTCCTGCGTGCTCTCCCTCACCCCCGGTGCCGCTCGGGGTAATGCGGCGTCCTCCCTGCTCGCCGAGCGGAGCGGCCCGGGGCGCGGTGCCGCACTCCCCCTCGGCCCCCCTCGGCCCCCCTCGGCCCCCCTCGGCCCCCCTCGGCCCGGGGCACAGCGCCGCGCTCCCCCTCAGCCCCTGTCGGCCCGGCACCTTGCGGACGGAGGGAGGGGACTGCTGCGCTCCCCTCCCGGGCCGCCTCAGGGCCGCTCTCGGGGCCGGTGGAGGTGTGTCGGTGGAGCTTGTCCCTTTTCTGCTTCGGTTCGAGGACGGGAGCGCATGCTGCGCGCGGGAGAGGTGCGGTGCTGTTTTCCCCGCAGATGCTGTCCTCGCTCAGCTGGGTAATGGCCTTCTCTTTGCAGTTACTGCTCTCTGAGAAAGAGTGGATTTCTGGAATAAAAATTTGCGTTCATAATCTAGCTTTAAGTATTTTTCAGCTGTATTGGGAGACAAATACCACTGTTAACTAATTTACATAGGCCTGTGGCTAGGTTATTTAATGACAGAGACATGTTTGGATCCCTAGTATCTTCATTTCTGTTCTGTGTTTTAAGAATCCACGTGGTAAGACCTTCTTTCTTTTGGCGAAGTATTATGTTTGTGGTTTGTTTTTTTTTTTTTTTTTAAGAGTGCAAAACAATCTTCTGTATGAAGATAACTGTTACTTTAAGAGATTTTCTGGACCTTCCCTTTTCTGCGAATGGATGTAGCGTGTGTCGTGAGAGCTGTGACCAGTGGAGGGGCACAAAAAGAAAAATATTTTTTTTGTAAAGAAGTCTTTAATCATTATGTTAATCTCCTTTGTGCTACAAAAGCACAGGTGTATACTCAAATCATGCATCTCTTCTGGACGCTAGCACCCATCTTTTCCATAGTGTCCATTTTTTCCATTTATATTTCTTTGTTAATTGTATGTCCACTGGAGCCTTGTTCTGATGTGTGGTATGCTACATATTGTGCTTTTGTACCTAGTAGGATGCACAGGTTTGAAGTCTGAAGGAATGGCTGTGCGCAGCCTCTCCGGTGCTGTTACAGATAGTGAAGGTCTATTAAATTCTGAAAGAACTAGGTAATCTATGCTACAGCTACTTCTCTGAAGCTCTTTCAGCCCCTCTAGAGCAGTTGGTAACTCTTCCTATTGGTGTAGTTGTGCAAGAAATCACATAAGACATCAAGAACTCGTATTTTAGAGGTGCAGTGTTGCGTTATTTGGACAGTGGAGGCAGAATATTCAGTGAATGACTGCTTGCTTTTGAAACTGATCTCTAATATTGATCAGCAGCCATCTATGTTATTGTTTAATCAGTGGGGATGATAATAACAATTTTGCCTTTTAAATTGCGCATTGTGATTTTGTCTTAAATTTATGTTGAGAGACCACAGGGTTTTATGAGTGCATAAACTGCTGCCATCCACGGCTGAGTGTACAACCTTCTTGTGGCTCTCACATAGCTGCAGAAGAATATTACAAGTATGATTACACTTGTGGTTCGTTTAAGCATGATGAAGCACGCAGAGTATGTTGCTTACGTGTACTATTATGTTAACATCCCCTCCTCATCATTCCTGCCCTCGCTGGTCATGAAGTTACATGGTGACTAGAATTTCTTAAACTGTGCAAATAGACAGTTGTTGTGTGGGTAGTGGGTAGAATCGTCAGCCCCTCAGCTGGAGGAGGGAACATATTCTACTTTCTGACACATGCACAAGACTAATTCCAGCTGTAGGTGGGCTGGGGGCAGTGGAGCAGTTAATAGGAGCATTTGATGTTTGTTGTGTAATATTACAGTGGAGGAAACCTCTGTATGCCTGTAAGAAGCAAGTCAAATATATGAAATCTGATAGTATTGTCTTTGGAGCCCTAGATGTATGGCCCAGTCTCTGCTGAAAGATAACAGTCATGACAGAAGAGAAATCAAAGTTGATATCGTTGAAAAGAAAACCCTTTTCATTTCTCTTTTACAAATTTTCTTCATGTCTTTGAATAGACAAGAATTTGTAGATTGTGCTTTCTGATGGAGTCCGAAGGCATACTAAGCTTAACTTCAGTGTAATGCTTCATTTCTATTTCATCTCTTTTCTGAACTGGCAAGCTACAAGGGTTTCCATGAAGTTGTGTTATGTAACACAAATTAAAGGCTTGTTAACCTTCTGTTGGTGGTGCCTGCCTCATTCTGTAGGTGCGAGTTTCTGCTACTTCCACCTTAAAAAGACAGATGTTTCTGACACAAGTTTATAGATTGAGCAAGGGTAGTAAAAGATTTTTTTTTTCACTAAATCCTTCATTTGCTTTTGAGTTGACTTTCTGTCTGATTTAATCCTTAATTTAACTCAGGCCAATTCACTCTTGTCCTCATTTGGAGTGCCTGTATGGTACCTTGTTTTTTTAAGAGGGTGCCTGTTGTAAGAAGATAATCTGCCTTGTATTTTGTTGCTTCATGAGGATGATGTTTTACTAATAGGAGATTAACTAATTTTGGCATGATTCTTTGAATGTGAATCTGCGATGTTGAGGACCTGTTGTTTGGAACAGTTATTGAAAACATCCAGGCTGTTTCAGATTTGTATGAACTTTAAAACTTGGATCCGGTAAAGCAGACATGGAGATTGAGAACAGATGACCCGGTGTATGAGACACGGCACAGCCAAGAGTTTGCTCTAAGTCAGTGGGAGCCTTGACTTCGATAAAGCCAGAGTTGCACGTGGTTCTGACTAAAACGGGCATCTTTCTGAAAAGCAACTTGAGGTGGTTACAAAATATCGAGGAGCATCTGTGTTCTGTACTAGATCAGCATTTCTATGAAAGAGTTGTAGAGGCCAGACAATGTTCTGTGCTGGTCTGATACTATCTTTTATTTTTATATGCTTAGTTTGCCTTTCTTGATCCTTTAGATTCATTTATAGTTTGCTGAGATCCTGCACATCCATGGAAAATATTAAAGCTTTTAGGGAACTGCGTTTCCCTTGAGTCCTGTTATTATGTCTGTTTATACAACATAATTATAAAGTGTTCCCTTTTCCGCTAGTATTGTTCTGAATTGTTTATTTCAAATGCAAGTCAAGTAAATGCAAAGGTTCAGTCTCTTTGTGTTCCTCTGAGTTTATTTTTTAGAATATTCTTACACTCCTTTTTTTCCCCCGCTTGAGTCTTCTATTCTGCAATATGAGTTTGTATTTTTAAAATTTAGATGTAGGATTTTGACTTTGTAAAAATATGTACATACACTTGGTTATGAGGTTTCCTTGGCAAAATAAGTACACTGTGCTTGCATTTGTATTATGGGGAAAACTGCAGAAGAAAACAATTTGGTGACCACAGAATTATTCGTTAGAAAGCTTAAGAACAAACATAGTATATTTGGAAATGACTTAATTATATTAAATATGTCATGAAGAATGGTATGAATTATATTAAATATGTCATGAAGAAGATCAGTCCTGGTGGAATAAGTTCAAATACAAAAGTGCTCTCTAATTGCTTCTTGCAAGTCCAGGCAGACATTGAAACTGGTATAATATGTAGTTTTATGATTAATGTCATATGCTTCCATTGGAAGGACTAAAGGCTTTTGGGGCCATAGGCTTTAGATGCTAGATGTCTGAGAAACTTAGTTTCTCTGCTTCTTAATGCAATTCCCTCTACAAGAAGACTTTTTTTTTTAAGCCATACCACTTTTAAGTACTAAGGTGTTTGGTGTTTGTATTTTTTTTTTTTTGTTACAGGTGGTACAATGGTTATTTATTGTGTGTGTGTGTAAATCTGAATCTAAAAATAATTTCCAGCAGTTTAGAAAGGTCTTTTTAGGTAGTTGCAACTGTCTCATGTCTTTGATTTTTGTTTGCAACTTCATACTAATACCACTGGCTTGGTTTTCTTTTCTGTTTTTTTTAGCACCTTTTGTCCTCTCATCCTGTTTTGGGGTAGAGAGGTGTTCCGGACTCTTCTATATGAGCTAGTGCAGTGTGGTTACTGCTGCTATTAGTCCCCATAGGGCTGGAAAAGGAGAAAGCTGATTGAGCACTGTACTCCTGTTAGTGGCGTGCTCTTGTTCCTGACTGGTTCTGCTTCCTTGAATTTATGCCCCAGACAAAAATTGTAACCTTCACAGACCCTTTTTCATGCCAGAAGTGATGATATCCTGATAGTGGGCCAGGAAGAGAGTGCTGATTAGAAGCGTGGGTGATTTTTAAGAACAAACTTAATACAAATGCTGAAATATTGTTTGAATGTTTATGCAAGTTTATCTTCTATTGAATAAAATTGATGCCTTTCAATTTTTATCCGTAGGCTGAAAATTTGAGGAGTAATTTATCTTAAATGGCTTCTTGTATCTCACAAATAACTGCCTAGGTTTCTCAGTATTGCTGCTTTTTTTTTTTAAGTTTTGAAAAAGACTTGTAACCCAATAAAGGAGTTTTTGTGGTAGTGGCGTGGGATGTAAGGCTGAAGGACTGGTGTACATTTAACATCATTGCATATATAAACTGTTGGTGTCATTCTGTCATCCTAAAAATACGTCTTTACTTGTAAACATGGGTGCTGTGATGCACTTTAAGAAGTGATGAGTTATCTTCTGGCTGCTGGTCCTGCAGATCAGCACTGGTGGATCCATCTGGAATCAATAGACGTCTCCAAATATTGGCATAGACAAGTGGATAGAGAGATGGTTATTCCCAAACAAAGAACAACTTTTGGAGAGTTTCACTTTCTCTGTTTACAGAAAATAAGCATGAGAGGTTGAAGTGTAAAAAGTTGCTATTAGTTACAGTTCAGAATAGTTCCTTTTGAATACTGGTGTGTTTCTTTGTGGTAGCAGTTGACCAAAAGGACGACACACTTCATGAAAACTACAGACATCTGTTTAAGAAAACTTAGATTAAAGTGTAAATTAGATTTGAGAAAATCTTATGAAAAGTGAAAGAACTGACAGCAATCAAAAGCAGATGTTGGTTACAAGACCATGGACAAGCATATCTGTCTTGGGTTTTGTCTGGATAGCTGGTCATCTAGTAGAGGGACTGGAGAAGATGGCAGGATGTACCTGGGAGATAGCAGGGTTGTGACAAACATCTCAGTCTTTGCTGTGGTGTGGGTATGCTATGTGATTCGATTTGTAAGTGCAGGACCCTTGTGAAGGAAGTGTTTTCAGAGATGTTGACGGGGTGGGTGAAGCGGAGGGTGGAGGAGCAGAGGAGGTGAGGGTAGAGTCGGAGCAGAGAGGGAATCTGAAGCGTGTTGCCAGTGAAGTTAGGATAAGAAAGCGAGAGTTCAGTTCTGGTGACATAGATGGGAATTTGGGTTAAGGAAGACTAAAGAAAACATTTCATTCGATATAAGAGTACTGCTTTTATTTGAATGTTATGTAAGTGCTTTGTTTTTTTTTTATTAAAAAAACTGCAGTGTTTTCTCCTTTGCTGTTTTTCACCCTCTCCTATTTCATTTGGTATTTATCCTCGTGTAGGAGGGCAGTGATAACTCTGAGAAAGGCTGAACTTCTGCAGTGCTCTCTAGTCTCTCCATCCCCTCCCCCTTGCCATGAAAACCGCCAAAGCTTTCCTGTAAACATGTTCTGTCAAATGACTGGGGACAGTGACTTCTTGGTAATGTTAATGTGCAAGAATTTACATAACTTATAACCCAGGAACAGGAGAGACTACAATAATTAACAGCCTTGGTTGTTGCATCACTCCAGAAGGTAAGCTAGGTAGAGATGACCTCGGATAAGTTACTTCTGTGACCCCCTTATTCAGCCATTTGTGTGACAAGTGAAATTGCTTCATACTTTCAGCACCTTTGATCTGTTGCTCTTTGGGCCCCAATTTACTCTCATGAAGATGGTGACAAAAGTCATGTCACCGTTTCATCAGCTTGGTGTTGCACAGGTGTCGTAGTGTTGCTGAGCTGCTTCCCGTACAGAGGTTTCTAAGTTGTTTCATTAGCTGAATGTATTCAAAGTTGCTTCTAACTACCATCAACGTGGTTCCAAGAAAGAGACCAGTGCTTTCTACTGTTTTAATATTTGAGCACTTTAATAATTTGGCTTTGAAAATTTTGATTAAATGGAAAATATTATTCTGCAGAACTTTTGTTTCGGTTCTATATTTCCATATCACGTGTGCTTTCCACAGCGAGTAGTATGTGTATAGATGGCATTGAAGTCTGTCTGTGGCTGAGTTTAATACACAGAGGATAGAAGCGATGTATGCACGTGATTTCCAGCCTCCTTAACTTCTTGCCTTATAGTGGTGCAGTTTCCAGGGTTAGGCTCCACAATCGTTGTCGAAATGTGGTGCTTCACAGTTTTACTGTTGAAGTACCTGTTTATGCCCGAGTATCCCATTTTTTTCCATTACCCAACTGTAGTTTCTATTTTTAACATATTTAGCTGATGGGAAGAATGGATGCTGAGGAGTTTGTGCTGAATTTGACAATAGCAGCGTGTCTAAAGTATTTGCTGAGTTTAAGACTGCAATAACTTATGTCTAGTGGAGCATCTGCTTAATTGATGAGAATTATGAAAACATAGAAGAACTGCAGTTTAAATATGTTTGTGCTTTGGGAGTGGGGATGAAAAAAAATGTGCTACTTAAAAATTCAACAGTATGTATGTGTGAGAACACAAGGAAGAGGATTTTTGAGTTAGGAGGACAGAATTCATTAGCTCTGTCTTCTAAGGTAGTTACACATCTTGCCCTGGGAATTAATATTAGCCAAAGAAGCTGTCTTAACACAAATAGATTGTTTACAAAGTTTGTATTAATGAGAGTTTTGAGGTTGTTTTTTTTCAGAAGGGACTTTTTAATGGAATGACTCTGTGAAGTTTTAATATAACCTATTATTATAGCCTGGCTGTAAAATGTTGAATAATACCTTCATTCAGTGGCAGAATGTTGGCGTGATCTAGGTTGGTGCTATTGGTGTTAATTCTAGAGGGTATTTTTAAATCTTGCACTAATGCTGAAAAATATTCTTGAATCCGATTTTAATGGCATTGCTGTTGCCCATACAGGTCAAAAAAAATGCCTTGCAGTCATTTTTTGAGGGGTTTTGAGTGTATTATTGAGTATAGAATACAGTACCCTGAACAAAAGTATCTTGGGCCTATTACGAAGGGTCGTGGGAGTGTCATAACATTGTTCCCCCCCCCCCCCCTTTACTCAGCAACATAAATACATTCCCTTTTATATACTTAATAGGAACGTAACAAATGCGTATATTGATTTGAATTCCTTCATTAGTTTGAAGTGGGGCTCTGCTGCTGGCGAAGTTAACATGAAGGTAGTTTTGAGTGATGTATGGAAGCTACCTTCTGAAGGGCTACAGAGACTGGGTTTTGTCTTCAGCTGAGCAGCGTTTCTAGCATATGAAATATGTTTTTGGATGTTTCATACTTTCTTTTATATCCTGGATTTTTTTCATAAATGAGCAAGTCTAGGCACCCAGCCTCTGAACTACTTATGATTTCTTCATGACTTGGGAGCCAACAAAAAAAGTGGGTCAACTTCTTGCACTTGTCTTAAGCCAGGGATAAGTCCTGAAAGGAGACCATGAGGCATGTGAGGGAAATCATAGGTGTGGAGGGCTATGTTTAATGAGTAAAATTAATCTGTAGTCAGAAGACATATTTAACGTTTTGTCATAAGCTTGAATTTAGTGTGTCATGCTAAGTGTATAAGGCTGGCTAGATTAGAGTGAACTTCATCTAACCACAGAAAACAAGGTTTTTAAGAATGAATAGTTAATATCTCATTTTTAGAAAAATTAGATGTCCAGAGCAGATGATACTGTGAATGCCAAGGTCAAACTGAGAACATAGCTAAAAATTTTAATTTTCTTTAGTCTGCATAGTTTGTTATAGGTAACTTACTGTTGACAGATCTGAAACAGTTGGAACACCTCCTTTGCTTTTTAGATGTCTGTGGGATAATGAAGTTATTAGAAATAGACTGAGCAGAACTGCTTGTCTCCACCAGTATTTTCTTGCTGTTTATTCCTGCCATCCTTTCCACAAGTAAACAAAAGTAGTTGCCAAGTGGTACAGCAGGAAGAAGCTTTTTAGTTGCCATGTGGCATTTTAATGCACATTAAAATATTTAGCAGCATGAGAGCAGTAAGAGATGAGTGTACAATGCTATGTTTAGTTGTTTTCTATTATAGAAATGAAAACCCAGAAGTGCAACACTACTACTTTTCTGTAGGTAGTAATCACAGTCAAGCAAAACACTGACAGTTCTGTTTTCAACTCTTAAACGTGTTCTTAGATGTGTTCTACAAGGTGATGTAACCCAGAGTGACCTCTGCCTTCTCGTTTCTCTGTGCTGTTTGCTCTGTTTAGGGAAAAGGACACATTCTGTAAAGTAACAGCAAGAAGTGGAGATATTCTTCATTACGTCTGTAGCTGCTTTTTTTTGCGCATCTGTTGCATGGAAATGCTGGTGGTTGTCATAGCAGTAACCTATGTTTTAATACTGACACAGCCACTTTAAAATAAAGTTATTTCCTTCCCTTATTCCTTAGTTTTCTGGACCTTCTTGATCTTTAATTTCATACATAGTGTAGTAAAATACTGTTCACTTCTTGTCTGTTTTGCTCCTCCAGATCTGCTCTCCCTATTCTAAATGCTAGTATGCAGTCAAGTGGGAGGAAATGATCACTTGTCCGCTTTGATGCTTTTCAGGTAGAAGCCTTGAACCTGTGTTTCGTGCTTGCAAGTGTATTAAGTCAAAAAGTGTTATGAAGGTCTGTGGCTTCTTTATGCATAGGTTTTCTGTGGTGGTTCCATACTGCTAAAAGTTGTTGTTCTGCAAGATGTCCAGCCTTTCATAGTGGGAGGACATCCCTGACACAGTCCTACAGGGGCTGGTGCTCGCACTAATACTTTTAAACACATTCATAAATGACCTAGAGAAGGTTATAAATTATGAGGTGACAAAGTTTCTAATTGTGCTTATTTATTCAGAATAGCAGAGAAGTATGCTGACTGGACTCCAGCCTACTGCTAGAGGAAGGTCAGCTCTGACATCAGGCTAGGCTGCTTAGGGCTTGAAAACCTCCAGGGATGGAGATTGTACAGCCTTGCTGGGCAGCTGGTTCCACTTGTTGGCTCTCCTCACAGAGGGGATTTCTACTTACCTTCATCCTCATCCTACCACTGTTGTCAAGAGCCCAGCTCTGCCTTCTTAGTAACCTTCTTGTAGGTACTGGCAAGCTGCTGTCAGGTCCTCCTGAAGCCTTGTTGTTCTCAGGCTGAACAAGCTAAAGTCCTTCAGCCTGTCGGCACCATGTGAGTGTTCCAGCCTCCTGACCATCTTGGTGATCTTCCTTGCTGGAATTACCAATGTCTTTCCTATATTGGAAGCTCAAAACTGGACGCAGCAACTACATGTGCCCTGATGAATGCTGACTGGAGAGAGCGAATTACTTCCCACAATTATTTGGTTTGTTTCTGGTAATAGAGCCCAGAATGCTCTGTGGAGTGTTTGCTACCAGGACACACTGATTGTCAGGTATTGAACAATTATTGGACAATGCAGCTGTACGCTATTTTCCTAGTGTAAACTACATCTGTATTTCCTGCACAACAGTTGGGAAGAATATCATGCTTTATAAATAGAAGCTGTTGATCTTTCTGTACACAGGTGCAGCTTTGAATGCACACACACTCACAAATTACAGCTGTGAAAGATGGTTGTATCGTGTGCATAAGGGAGAAAAAAAGAGAATCTTGTGCATTTTGGGTATATTCTTTCTTGGCATTAAAATGTAGCTCTAGCACCTACAACAGAAGATGATGCTTTACCGGCTCGAGGCATGAATTTCAGTGTCAGACTTCTGAAGATCATCCACATGGACAAATTAGTGTCAGCTGAGCTTTGGTGACTGTCAGTGGGAAAAGTACAATGTAATTCGAGTTAGTTCAGACCTTTATTGGTTGTGTTTAGTGCTGGACTCTTAGACCCTTGGACGCCCATGGTTACAAACTGAAATGCATGCAGTTTATCTCCAGCTCCATTCTCACAGGAGCTGAGAGCTGTCTGGGGGAGCTCCAAAAGTATGACTTGGATCATACTTGGATCATGGATCTGAAAGTATGACTCAGTGGAAGAGCTGGGCACAAGATCCCCAAGAATGCAGTGCAGCGCGTCTCCAGAAGTAACCTCTCCTGGCATGTCTAAAATGTAATCTAAGCATAAAGCACTTCCTTTCCCAAATGGAGATTAAGAACTCCAGGGGCAGACAGGTTTCTTTTGCTTGTCTTACCAGAGGTTGTATTTAGTCCATGCAAAGAGACGTGAATGAATTACATGCTTAAGGTTTGAAGAATTCTTGATGTGCCACTTGTTAAAAGGGAGCCCCTAGATGTAGCGTAGAATCCAAGCGTTTTGTTTTCAGTTACTGAGTGGTGTGGTAGAGGGAACACAAAGACATTTAAAATTGTGAAGAATTGCTTTGCTTGACTGTTTGGCTATAACAATATAAAATTCTCAGACTGCTCTTAATTTCCTTTACATTTTGATGTAGCTGGTCAAACATGGACTGAGTATATTTCCCCTATAAAGTGAGAATGTACCATAGTTGGGTTTGAAGTAGCTTCCCAGGAGTGGTCTATGGCAACAGATGCACAACTACTTTCCCCCTCCGTAAAGTTGGAATGAATTTAAGGAAATAAATGTTAAGATTGGAAGTTATTATTTGTTGTGTTGTTGTTCGTTTTTTTTTTTTAAATTGACACTATTGGGGAATGTCAGAAATCCTTATTCATCACAGTTGCAAACACTCTCTGCACAGTGTCTACACTGTCTCCTCAAGTCAAACCTGGAAGAGCTGCATTTGAGCTGCAGTGAAAAGTCCCTGCAGAGACCTTGGGGTTATGAGGAATATAGCTTGTCCTAGATTTGCTGCATTTGCAGCATCCTTAACTTTTGTCAGCTCTGTTGTAGAGATGGGTGATGGCATAAAACACTGCTTTTTGGCTGAAAACATAGAATGCAGTATGATTTGGATTTAACATTGCATTCCAATATTGGCTCCAATATTGTCACATATAATAGTTTTCTGAAGAAAAGGTGAAATTTGAAGAATATAGGCTCTTCTATCACTGAAGACATCAGTGCAGCTTTATGTATGGTGTTCTTTTTCGATTAGTGCTCTATTTCAGTATGCTTTTTAATAAGTAATTAGAAATCAAAGTTGACAGATGATTTAGGGTACTATGAACATGTATATGTGGATTTGCCTCCTGAGGGTTTTTAAGAAAGTCAAATTAGGAGGAGTTAAGAACTGTATTTTCTGAAGCCACAGGACTATTGGTAGAATCTTTCTTTTGCATATGCCAAGGGCTATATCAAGGAAATGCACTGAAACATATTTCTTAAACTAGGGTCAGTGTGCCTTAGTAGAAGAGCTGTAAAGTGAATAAGAAACTGGCTGTAGTACGCGTGACAATAGGTGCCGCATTTGGGGGGGTAAAAAAGCTGCTATTCAGTTTCCTCAGGTATCAGTATTAAGAGCAATGTTGCTCAACTTAGATAAAAATGAAGTAAAACATCCTGTTGTAGGCATTAAATCAGTTCTTCAGGAGGTGTAGTCAATATAAAGGAGGGTTACAACATGGTGTAGAAAGGACTCGATTACCCCAAAATAATAGATGTAGTATGAAATTAAGGTGTGGTTTTTAAAAGGAAAAGACATGGTGATGAACTTGAACCCCGAGAACAAATTTCTACTGCAACTTGAGAGCTGCTCTGCTGGAAGCAATTGGGGAGGACAGCATGAATGGATTCAGCGATTGGAGGCAAATGCAAAGTTACGAGTGTGACTCTCAGGTGGATGTGTTGAATTACAGAAATAGAGGCTTAGTGCTGTTACATATAGCCAAAAGACCTTACCTGGAGTACTGCATACAAGCCCAGTCATTCAAAATTGAGAAAGATGAACTGAAGCTAGAACAACTACAAACAAGGGCTGTAGGCTTGGTGTTTTTTTTTTTTCAGTACAAAAATATCTTGAAACAAAGAGCAGTATGAGGAGTAAGAACCCAGGATTGCAGTGTGACAGGACAGTGGAGTCTATTCTTTGGCTATCGCAGGCAACACATTCCTCTTCCCCAACTTAACTGAGTGCACTCTAAAAATAGTTAGAATGCTGGCTTTTGCTACTCCCTTTGGAAAGCTGTGCAAAATGCATCATTAGAAACACATCGGGATCATAGGTTTCGCTAAGTATGAATTGAGACTGAAATAGTATTTCTGAGTTTGCTTGTTGACTTGTTTTGGTCAGTACAAAGGACTTTTAATTTATGAATTGTCTTTTGTTAAGATCCTAAAGCTTTCACCGATAAGAATTTGCTGATTTCTTGCCGATTGTTTTAAAATTATATGTATTTTCCGTAATAAACAACTTTATCAAGTATTTACAAAATTGTTCTCAGTTCTGACGGAAGCAGAGGGATAATTACGCTAAGATATATAGTTACACCTTATTGCTGAGTTGCAAAGTAGCTGTCATCTAAAACTAGAAATACAACATTTGACAGTTCGCGTTACTGGACAGCTTTCATCTGCTGTGCCCTCTAAATACCTCAGTTATCTCAGTGACACCTTATAAGTACAGACCTACATTTTCATTGTGACCTTGCTGTCACAGGTAGAATAAAGGTCATCTATTTTATTTGAAGATAGAAACAAGATTATGGTAATTTTTACTCTTGTCAAATAAAATTAAATAAAAAATGAGAGTAACTATGTCTTTATTTTACACAGGGGCAGTGTTATTTGGGTCTGACAGATTTTAGAAGATTTTTAATGACCCTGTATGTGTGATACCTAATTTTCAAAAGTGGATGCCTAAAATTAGATGTCTGTATCTGTAGCCTTGGTCTAGTTTTCGGAGGAACTGGAAACCTATAGAAGGACTCACTCTCAGCACTGGCATTGCGTTTTCTGTTATTGACAGGACAAGCTGTGTCAGAATGCTCTGAAAACCCAAGGCTAGTCTGAGTTTCTTTTGTTCTTCCGTATTCAAGAAATATACCAGCATATTTTTTTATTAAGTCTTAATAAAATTCTTTATTAATAGAGTTATTTATTTAAAGACTTAAATTCTCCATCAAAACCCTTTCCTCTTTGAAGCATCCTCTGAATAGTTGGAGTGGTGAACTTTATTCAGATTAAATATTTGAATTCAGAGATCTAGTTATGAAATCTAATTTTCAGCACCTGTATTTCAGATATTGCCACTGTGCGTTGCCTGTGCAGAGGATGAGCTCAGCTGCCACTTGCAAACCTATGGCACTGTAATACTTCTGGGGGACATCCATAGGGCACTTGCAGGCACCCAAATGTTGTGCTCAGACACTTGGCTATGCTTTGTTTTTTTATCTAAAATGTCTGACTACAAGAAAGAAAGAACTCTCCCAGTTTATTTTTATTAGTAGTTCTTAAAGTCTGTCTTTCCTGATTGAGCAGTCCATTCTTTCCCCCTCTGATTCTGCTGATTCAGATGTAATATGCCTCTTAGATGTAAATTTTTAAGGGCTGTCATCATTACCTTTGCTTTCACTTTTTCCTTTTGCTTAGGATAGCTTTTCTGCTTCCGATTTTGTTTTTTAAGGCAGTGAGTTCTTAAAGGCAACAAATCTTTAAATGATTGATTACAGAAGAAGTTTTCATACTGGTGAAGTAATTTTTGAATTTCAGATCATAAAGCAGATTAAATCTCAGACTGAAGCAGAACATGTTTAGGGTGCTAATATTATGAATTGCAGATCCAGGCATGGCAAATTAAAAAAAAACCCCTTGTATAGGTAATAGGGCAAACTCACTTCATGTAGTAAAAACTGCTCAAACAGTTTTGCCTGATTCAGTTGGTTAACAGCTGTGTGTCAAGATTTATTATATAGCTACTAGTATTGTGCACAAGCAGAAGAATCTTAACAGTTTGGGCTACTTCAAGTATCTTCTCAGCCTGTGGTGTGTTTTTTAATTTGTTTCCTGCAAGCTCATAAAATTTATTATTTATTTTGGATTCCCACAAAGGCTTGGAGGGTTAAAACTGTCTTGCTGTTTGATTCCTTTCCTCCCCAAATTTCCAACATATTTGTAGATGTTTTAGTCTTACCTTATTGTATTGAAATTCTAGTGCCAAATCTCAAACAACTTGATGCGAATCATGCAGGGCTCAAGGTTCATCTGACTTAAATCAGCTGCCTACCTTAGGAGGGGTATCGTGCCCTGGGCTTCTGACTGTAAGGGAAGCGTTGTGTTTGACTCGCTCGTGCTTGGACATCCACTGCAGGCAAATGAGCCTCTCTTGAGTGTATTGTCACTTAGAATTTGTTTGATTCAAGACATGATGGAAACAGTAAACATAGTGCTTTCTTCTTCTTTCCACGTATGTTGATAGCTTTCTCCCAAATAAGTCTTCAAGAGCCCATTGAATAAAATACAATTACCCTTAGGTTGCATGTGAAGGGAATATAAAGCATAGTAACTTACAACTCAAGTGGATTCAAGCATTAAAACCAACCCACCCTACCCACCTCTCCCTCCACCAAAAAATCACACTGTAAATAAGGCTTTTCTCTTAATTTTAGAGTAAAACTTGCTGCCCATATAATTGATCTGATAATTGTTACTCTAATTAAACTGTTCTTGTTATATGACTTCCTATTAACAAGATATAAAACACAAAAATAAGTGTTGACATGTAGATAGAATACATTTTTGTTGATCTAAATTAAATTTTAAATTGTTGATACTGGACTTTCTATTTATTCTTATCATTATCTAGGCATTTCTTCACAACCTAATAAATGCAATGCTTTTTTTCCAGATCTGTTTTCTCCTATTTGCTGTTCTCTACATAGTTTCCTACTTCATAATCACAAGATACAAAAGGAAAGCAGGTAAGCGTAGACTTTTTAATATGTTCAAAAATAATTCTGTTTTTGAAGTGAATAGGTGTTTTTTTTGTGGGTGGGTGGTTGTTTTTTTTTTCTTCTCTCTGCCCCCACAAGGAAAGCAGAAGAACTGGAGCTCTGACCAAAAGTGTTTCTCTGACGGCAGGTCTGTGGCAGCCTGAACTGATCTGATTGTATATGCTGCTGTCTTGCCCTCTGTCTGCTCCCTTTGCCCCTGAGCCACCAGTTTCCATCCTTTCTCTTGTACCCGCTCTGGCACTTCTCAGACCCTTCAGTGTGCCTTCTGATGTCATTGGCCAAGGGAGGGCTGTAGCTGGCACGCTGCGATTCACTGGAAATGGGTGGCTGTTATGGAGATGCTGTGGATGGCCATAATCAGCCGTTCTGTTGAGGCTGCGTGGCAGACTAAATTTAAGCAGTTTTGAGAGGGAAGAAATGGGACAATTTCAAGTAGGTGCTTCTGTCTCCCTTGCCTTTAGATCCTCTTCTCCTTTCATGTGAGCTTTTCCAGAGTAAGTATCATCAGTCTGTGTTCTAGCACCAAAATCAAGTTAAAATCTTTAGTTGGTAGAGTGAAAAGATTGCCAGTAATACAGAAGGGAAGTAGTGGATTTCTTCTGAAAATCCTGCTTTGTTCAGGTGCAGTTATTTTAGTGTTCTTAACGTGTTCCTTATGACCTCACCACTGAGGTCTTATTCCTTGAGATAATCTTGTATTTTTTTTTTCCTTTAGAAAAGATATCTGCATGAAACTAGTCTGTAGGGACCCCTGTCATTTTTTTTTTCTGTGTATCTTCTAAAGACAAATAGCATGAAATTCTGTGTAAAATGTCAGAATTTTTGACTCTTGACAGCTTATCTGGGACCTTGGTGCTCGGTGATACTCGGTCAGTCAGGCTGGAGAAGCATTCTTATGCATGATAATCCTGGCACTTTGAACTTTGATGGAAACTGTTTACAGAGCTATAGTGACGTATGTTATGATAGAGCTGCTTTCACAGATGGATTCATGTTCAAAAAAAGTAAACTCTACAATAAATTTAATACCATTTAAAAATAGAGTGCAGCTCTTTAAACAGAGAGAGTAGTTAAACAAGTAAGATGCATGCTATCTTCTGATCCTGATGCGTATTTTGGATACTGCGAAGCTTATACCATTTGGAGATAGGGAAGAACAGGAAGAGGAAAGTGGTTTGGCAATATTATTGGACATAGAGACACTTTTATTACCTTTTTGGCAGTTGGTCTTGTCAGCTGGTTAGAGCAACTGCTCTGCAGCTGTCCCGACTTTATGGATGCTTAGTGAGTATTTAGTTAGGCAAACTTTCTAGCCTGCCAGGATCTTCATGATGAGACGCATTTGGAGAGTTAGCACTTCTGGAATTCTTTCAGGACAAATTGTTTGCCGTTTCTACAACAAGCTCTTGACCAAAATGATTCATGAGACCTTGGCTTAGTCTATCAAAACACCATGAGATACCCATCAAAAAAACAGGAACAATAACCCAATGTAATTTCAAAGAAGAATTTCAAAATAGCATGATGTTAGTGGCTATGTGTTTATTTCAAGTATGTGCATGACTTTTAAGAGCTTTAAACACCTGGCTTTATTAGTAGATTTTTGAAATAAATTGGAGTTGCCTCTCGGAGAAAACCTGAAGGACTTAAAAGAAGAAAGCTGACTCTAAAATTATTTCAAATGTGGAAATGCATACATTTGTGTACACATGTGTAGAGAAGGATCTATAGAACAAATAAAGGGTACTTTAGTTGTTGACCTCTGAGTTAAATGTTGATAATATTTCAAAAAGTTGGAATATTAACTGAGGAATAAGTGAACAAAAGTGGTCTAACGTGAAATACCAGAAGGGAAGCCATGGTGTCTTAAATCCAAAACAAACAAGAACAACCACTGTCCTTCCCCCTCTCCCCCTAATCGCCAGGAGTGAGAGGGGAGGGATGAATAGGGGGAAGCAACTGAGTGGCCATTACTGCTGTTCTGGGTATGCTTTCTTGTTTCAAAAAATACATAAATACTGAAAATGGAAACATTTATTTAGGGATTTATAATAGTAGTTAGTATGGATCCTAAGACTTTCCTGTAGCTTGCCTGCTCTCCATGGCTTCAGAGATGCCCAAAGGGACAGTTCTAACAGCAGCTGTGGTAGTAGTAGTCTGAAAGCTTGTGTGTTGTAGAGCCATCTGGAAGATGTTTCTAACAAGTTTTGATCTGCATATTTAAAGTGAAATAACTTTGTAGTTACATTGAGTGAAAAGAGCTTAAGACTAGCAAAAAAAGACAGAGTATTCTTTTTCAGTAGGAATGTTCTTAAAAGATTGATGCTAATAAATTGTTTTAGTAATTCTAAATTTTAATTGAAAATTAAAATTATTCCTATGTATATGCATTTTAGCCTGAGGAAAGATCACTAAGTATTGAATGTAACCTGCTATAATTTAATTTTCAGATGAGCAAGAGGATGAAGATGCCATTGTTAACAGAATATCGTATGTATAGTTCTTGTTTGCAGAACTTTTTTCCTGACTATATTGCTGTGATAGGAATCTTGTATGCTTCCAAATGACAGTCCATTTTAGATGTGACAGCAGATAAATTGCTGAGGTGCAGAGGAAAAAGACTTGATCAAATGGCACCCTGTGTTATGAAAGGCACGACAAGAGGCAGGGCAGTTTGGTCTAGGGCTTTTTTCATCTGTGGTTTTCCTAGTAGGCATGAAGTTGGCCAGAATATTGCATGAGGACCTGATGCAGGAGGTGGAATTCGGTGCAAGACCTGCACCTAAGTTTAGGTCTCTAAAATGTTGATGTTTATGTGGGAGACAGGTGTTTAAGTTCCCACTGCAGCCGATGGAAGTCCTGTCAAGGGAGGTGGTGGATCCGGGAAGGAAAGTTAGCTCAGGCTGAAGTAGACATCTGTATTTGATCATCTTAAAAAAGCTTGAAAAAGAATAACAAATGGAAGACAAACACTTGCCAGACCTGCTGGTCTGCCAGCAACTCTCTCTCTCCTCTTCCTGTTCCTTTGTAAAGCTAGATATTGATCTGTCCTATTTAAACATGTCTGAAGATTTACAGACGTCTGTGAGCTGTTGCCGCCCTCTCAGTTATGTGATTTGCTGAACTGTGTGGACTTGCTACTTGCTAATTACAATGTTCTTAGCTCTTCCATGGTGATACTGTCATCCTCTTGGAAGGAGAGCTCACGGAGTATTTTATTGATTTGTCTTGTACCCTGGGAAAGTGCCGAGTACACTGCAAGCTGTTCACTTTTAGTTGTGTGTTTGTGGCAAGCTTAAAAGATATACAAAGATGATGTAAATCTTAGGTGTGCTTCTCCCAGTAGTGTCTGATACCAATATTTTTTTATGAATTTGAAATACTTACTTGCCACAAGGTCTACTTCAGATCTAGAGAGAGCGACGTACGTACTTCTAAATGCTATGAAGTTCTTTGCTCTCAAGTAGAGGAGCATTTCTCCTCTGTTTTTAAGACTACAGTCAAGGCTTTTCTAACAGTGAAGGCTTTTCTAGATTGAATGATTTTTGTAGCAGCTGTGGTCTTAGCCTGCTTCTGAATTTTTCAACATTCAAAGAGTAACAGTTGATAAGACAAAATTTATGCCCCTGCATCTATCTTCTAGTGTAGCTCTAAAATACAAGTATCAATTGTAAATACTGTGTTCTTCGTGCAGAACCAATGTAAGACAAGATTAGCACTTCCATCAGAATAATAGCCTTTCATTTAAAGTATTATAAATATAACATGCTTCTTGTTCCTTAAATGTGCATGTTATTTTCCAAAAGGCAATAACTGTCAAACATATGCAGATCGGTATTTATTGCGTAGCCTAATTGTCAGGACTTAAGAGGTGAGTTCGGGGAGAAAACAAAGGCAAACTACTGTAGCACCTTGAAAGGCTACAGTGTGTTAGGTTTCAGAATTCTGGCTTAGTGTACTGAGAAACCCTTAAATAAAAGAAGAAAATAACTCAGAAACGAACAACAAGAACATGCAAGAATGTATTTTTAAAATAAAATTAGTCACCCAGACTTTCTTCTGTAAGTTAAGTACTGCGTGAATGAAGAACAGGTTGTAGACTGTTAAGGAAAAGTAAGAGCTGTGTAAGCAGCTTACTGGCATTCCTGTTGTATGAATCATCTATTGAAGTTTATCTTTTTTGTCATGCAATTTTGAGAATTATTTCTGATTTTACTCTAGCATTGGATTAGTTCTGTGAGAATATTTTTGTTGATCTTAGTTTTTTTGAAGAACACAGTTATTTTCAATGCCACAAGATGGCATTTGATAGAATTTGTATTTGGAATCTGAAAAGAATAAGCTTAAACATCTATAATACTGACAATTTCTGTGTATTGACTTCATAGCTATCAGAAAATCCCAAGCTATGGGATGATACTTGAATAACTACTTTGTTAGAGAAAAGCAGTATTTTTTTCAGTTTGGTGTTAAACTATTTGTTTGTGTATAATTATACTCACTTTTTAGATGCTAAAACCTGCTCTGCTTTTAAAAATTGTAGTAAGAATATAGAAATGGATTTTTTTTTCATTCTGAGTGTGTATGTGGAAAATGAAGACTAACATAGGAGACTTGTGAAAAGATACTCCATGAACTCCAGTAATTTATCCTGTGTATGACATTGGAACTGAATGCATGCGAATCCCAGGAGCATAATTGTAGTAGTTCTTAAAAACTAATTATGTTTACTGGATTCTGTAAACTATTTGGTATTTGAAATTTATTTTTTGGAAATGAAATATTGTAGAAATCAGTTTCTCTTGCCCTTTACAATGCAAGAATGTGTTGCCTTCAGACACTGAACAATAGGTAGGATAACTAGTTTTTTTTCTTTCCCCTGTTCAGAGTGTGTTGGTGGTAACAGTGGTACATTTCTTTAAATTTCAGGCTGTTCTTGAGCACCTTCACTCTAGCAGTTTCAGCTGGTGCAGTCCTGCTTCTGCCTTTCTCAATAATCAGCAACGAGATCCTGCTTTCTTTTCCACAAAACTACTATATTCAGTGGTTAAATGGCTCACTAATTCATGGTTAGTACTCAGCATGATGTAATTAAAATGGATGTCTTCATTATACGTGCACAGATATATTCTCATTTTCAAACTAATAACCCCATTTTCACTTAAGATTCTAATTGAATTGTTAATATGTTATTGGCCAGTTTCTTTTGCTGCTGTGTGATATATCACAAAAGTCTGTCTTAACTGTTCTGTTGGGTTGTTTAAGAAATTACACAGGCTTGATGGAATTAAACCAATTTTACTGCTTTGAATATTAATGTGGAATAAGAGCTACTAGAAGCTAACTTGAAAACACACTGTTCAAACTTCATCATGTGTTAATGCAAGATTCGTAAGCCTGCCTGTTTATGACGATACATATAGATTTAGTCTCAAAATAAAAAGTTTTGAGAAACTTGCTGCCTGTGAACAGTTGGGATTAGGTAGTTAAATTCAACTGTTAGTGATTTATTTGTCAACAAGGAAAATTACAGAATGCAAGTATTGAGTGTGGTAAAGAGGCACAATAAAAATGAACTGTTTCAAGCAAAACAAGATGCAAGAGAAGAATATTACTTGTACTTGCACCGATAGTGGCTTGATGTCTGGCAGAGTGAGTTTTGCATCCTTTCCAGTACTGGTTAACATGCTTACGACTGTGACATGTGTAATGGATACTAACGTTTGAAAATAATTTGGACTCTTCTGTGTGTCTAAGGGAAATAACTGGTGGAAACAGGACATTTTTTAGTAGATTTTGCTGGGGAAAGAAGATAATACCTTCACTCTGTGAAACATTTTATTTAATCTGGAACAAATAATTTAGAAGTTAACTGTGCTGTCCTTTTCCTGTTCTTGTGAAGAGATGGTAGTTGGGCTTTGAAGGATTTTTCTCTGAAAAATGTACTCTTGTTGCTGTCTGCTAATGCTCACAGACAGCAAATTCATGAATTCCAGATCCACATTTTTTTTTTACATCAAATTAAATGTGTATAGGTGAAGACAGGAAATGCTGCATATTGCCTGTCATCTGACAGTAAAATTCTTTTTTTTTTTTTTTTTTTTAAACCCCAAACAAAACCTTGAATAAAGAGGAGCTGACTGTAGGTGTGGTGGTCAATGATGACTCTGACTGTGGTGATGAAGTAGTTGGAGACCTGAGAAAAGCGAGGAAGGAAAATAGTAGAATAAAGGCGTTAGATTTTCAAAGAGTAGACTGTCCTCTTCAGGAATTGTGTTTGTGGGACCTTACTGGAGAAGGCTCTGAAGGCAAAGGAAGCCAGGAGGGACGCTTACTTTCAAGGGTAATCTTCAAGCACCATAATGTGCACCTTGGCATGCAAGAAAATGAGCAGGTGCAATAGGAGATCAGCTTGGCTTAGTGGGGAAGTCCTGAGCTCAAAACCAAAAAGAAAGTGTACAGAAGGTAAAAGTAGGGATGAAATCCCAGGAAGGGGGTAGAGAGATAACAGCTGGGTTAATATCCTGGTGTGAAATTAGGAAAGCCAGGGCACAGCTGAATTTGCAACTGGTGAGGGGTTTGTATGGAGCCCGCTCTGGGCATGCAGTGAGAGGCAACAAGTAACGTCTGCAGGACGTAAAGCGACAGTTCTTCACAGTGGGCATGGCTGAACACTGGAGAAGTTTGGCCAAAGAGACTGGGAGATCAAAGTCCTTGGAAATTCTCCAAAACTCAGCTGGCTAAAGCCCTGAGCAACCTGGTTGCACCTGAAGTTTAGCTGTTTTAATCACAGAATCTTTAAGCAACAAATCAGGCGACATGACTTTAGAGATTCTTTCAGGTTATTCTGTCATCTGTTTTTGCACATCCTGGGGGACAGCTAATTTGGTATGTCTCCAACTTGAAAGGAAAAAACCCAGCTAACTGTAGTTTTTCACATAGATTTAGTTGCTCAGACAGATACACTCCAGAACATGACAAAAAAACTATTTAATGGAAAACAATCCTTCCTTCTGTGTCTGAATTGACTTTGGAAAAACTACAATAAAATGTTTCAGAGAGTGAAAGTTATATAGTAACCTATTCAGAAATTTTCACTCTGTCAGAGTTGCTACAGTACTTGGGAAAACTTGGGTTAATGGGAAATCTGCTGGAAAAAGTAGCTGTCACATAGGAACGCCTTTGAATTTTCCAGTGACCATCTTCTGGTTTTATTGTGATCATCTTTTGAAAGTACCGCTTTATACATGCACAGTGTAATGTGTGTTTCGTAAGTCCAATAATAATGGATAGCAAGCAAGTAAATTCAGCATCTTGTTGTTTCCAAGTTTGGCTGTGTATTGCAACGCTTACGCTGGGGGTAGACGTGACTGAACTAAACCAGGATTCACCACAGTTGGTGTGAGGACTCCAGAAACAGCAGCAGATTTTGGATCTGACCACGGGCTCCTGTTACTGCAGCGTGACGAAAAAGCAGGGTACCTAACCCGCAGCCGTTACCTTGGGGAAGCGCTCTATCTGGTGGTGTTCGCTGGGTCTGCACGGGGGCATTGCGCCGCGCTGCAGAAACCCCTTCCGTGCAGGGGCAAGAGCTCTCTGAAATTACGAAAGACCTGTGCGAGTTTCGAGAGCTGACCGTGCTGTCGTAAGCATTCAAGTTCAGAAAATGTTCGTATCCCCATAATACTCTGTCTGGCATAGCTTTCAGGTGCGGCTTGCTTGCTGCTTTGAAAATGTTATCAAATGGGAAAATTGGCATGACTCTCGAACACGTCGGTTGTGCTAGGTTTATCAGTTACAGCTACAGTGAGGTACTTGAACATAACATGAAGGGGTTTTATGTGGTAGGCTGTTGCATTAGTTGTGGCATATAGAAAATCTATGCCTCTAATTTTTGAAACTAGACAGAAAACCCATACCTGGGTCCAGTATAAACACTCTTACCTAATGCGTGTTGAACTAAACCCCGAAATACTTCCGAGAGCCTGATGTTGCCTTGTGCTGTTGTTGGATACAGCCAGCAGGTGGAGGTAAAATGTAATGAAACTGCCATGAGGAAGGAAGAAGAAAAATTGCGGAGGGTCTAATCTGTTTGCCTAAGGCTGAAAGACTTTAATTTTTATGTTTTATTAACTTGTTTTATGGGGGATATTCTTAGGTCGCTACAATGCAAAAAAAAAAAAAAGTTATCATATTCCAACAGACTGCTTAAAGCTTTTATATATGTTGATATCTACAAGTCTCTCTCATGCAATGTTATGATGCAGTCAATGTAGTAGGAAATAATTATTTTTCAGAGTATTTTAATATGATTCCTGAAATATCAAATTAGCAAAAGAAATACAGTTGAGGGAAGAAGAGGGCCCTGTATATTCCTTACTTTGAGGGAAGTGTATATGTATGTCAGCAGTGGTACACCACAATCCTCACCTCTCATAACTTTACACACATGTTGTAGCTCTGTAATTTAATATTCTATAAATCTGGTTCCCACCAGCTGCTAATGTGTAGATTTTTGGATTTTAACTGCTTAAAAATCACCCCAGATGTGCCCCACTCTCCCCTCCCTTAAAATGCTCTGTACATACTATGCAGCTCCTAAACACTCTGTTACGTTATAGATACACGTGTAATGGAGCTGCTGAAATTAGGACAACCGGGTATTCAGCTTTACGTCAAGTGACTGAATGCGCTGTGTGTTTTTAGTTGGAGAAAACAAATGAAATGACGCACACCCCGATGTAGTAGTATTTCTATTCCTGGAAAAAAGGAAAAAAAAAAAAAATTTACATGTTAACTCAGAAGTGCTTGAGTTAATGTACCTCTAGTAGGGGCTGTTAATGACATTCTTGCTGATGTTGCTATGTGTGAATGTTCCTTGAATGGTAACAGGAGCTTCCCGCCAAGCAAATTCAAAAGAAAAGATCCTCGTCTTTGTTAACTGGAGTTTAGCCACCTTTAGGCAGTCTGTTTTCTTTAGCAATGGAGTATTGTATTTCACGTATCTTTGGGAATTTTCTTGTTTTGTTTTCTGTAGCTTATTTGGCTAAGTTTGGTTCTTGGTGTCCCGGTGCTGTCAGTTGCTGAAGAAGTAGATTTCTTGCCCACTCCCCCCCCCCCCCCCTTCCCACCCTGTTTTTATTTCTCTCTGAAATTTTATTTCATTTAAAGAAAAAAGTAAGTATATATGGTGAAAGCATTTTTTTAAAAGGGGTGTAGGTGAAGAGAACTGCTAACTGTTTTACATTTGGGGCTGAATACAGGAGTTTCTCTCAATAAGGAATACCCCAGACATGCAGTAGATGTCTCTTTCCTTCCATATTCTTTCCAAAATGGGAATTTCAAAGAAGACGACGCACAAGCTTGTACATGAGAAGAAAGAAATAAACAAAGCTGTTAGTTTAAATTTTCTTATCACGGGGAATGTTCTTCTTTGGATTTCAGGTGATATAATATAGTCCTGCAGAATTGTGGAAATGTGCATGTTCTGCGGAAGGTGGGGGACTAAGCTTGTTTTTTCTCAACTACAAAATAAAAGCTGTGGTTTCAGGATGCAGCACATGCGACACTGGTTAAACCTTTTATCTGCAATTTAGTACTAGGGAAGCTAAGTTTCTGCTTTTACAAAGAAGAAACACCGCATCCTGCACAGCTATTGATGGGATGATGATGGTTCATGTTTATGCACCAGAAACTGGCTGTTCAGAAAGTGTTCAGCTTAGAAGATGTTAATAGAGCAGATACCCTTAATGGAGATCGGTTATCACTTCAGGTTGTTTTCTAAACCTTTTTCCTTCCTGCCGATGTCACATGTGTCTTACAGATGTCCTAGTTTTAGTCAGTTGTTGATTTCCCACCTAGATTGCAGAATGGTGGAGGTTGGATGGGACCTCTGGAAATGGTCTAGTCTGGTCCCCTTGCTCAAGGCAGGGTCGGTTAGAGAAGGCTGCTCAGGGCAGTGCCCAGTCAGGTTTTAAATAAGAAGAGGATGGAGATTACAAAACCTCTCTGGACAGCCTGTTGCAGTGTTTGACGGCATTCACAGTGGGAAAAGGTGTGTGGTGTTTTTTGGGTTTTTTTTTTTATAGTTAGGTTGGATTTTTTTGTTTTCAGTTTGTGCTCATTGTGTCTTCTCCATTCACTGGATGCCACTGTGAAGAGTGCGATTGTTTTCTTTTCCCTCTCCCTTGCTAGATATTTATATACATTGATGAAGCCCTCTCCTCTCAAGGCCAAACAATTCCAGCTTTCATAGCCTCTGCTTCTGTGACAGATCCGTTAATCATCTTTCAGCATGTCCGTGTCTGTCTTGTATGGAGGAGCCTGCAACTGCGTGCAGTGCTCCAGATGTGTGCCACCAGTGCTGTGCAGAGAGGAAGGGTCACCTCCCTCGGCCTGCTGGCAACACTTCTCCTAATGTAGCCCAGGATGCTGTTGACCACCTTTGCAGGGGCACGTTGCTGGTTTGTGTTCAACCTGGTGTCCGACAGAACCTCTATGGCCTTATTTATGAAGCTACTTTTGGAACGACTGGCTCCCAGTGTGTGCTCTACCCATTTGGCCAGCCTGTTGAGGTTCATCTGAATGACAGGCCACTGCTCGTCCCCATCTTGTAGCTTCAGCAAAATTGCTGAGGATTCAGTCTCTCCCACCGTCCAGGTCATTAATGAAGATGTAAAACCTAATATCAACCCCCTGGGGTACACCACTGGTGACTGATTTCCAGCCTGATGTTGTACTGCTGGTCATAACCCTTTGAGCCTGGAAGCTCAGCCAATTTTCAGTTGACTTAAGAGTCCACTTACCTAGCCCGTACTTGATTAGTTAGTCTGAGGAGGTTATGGGAGATGATGTTGAAAGCCGTACTAAAGTTGAGATAAACAACATCCACTGCTGTCCTTTTGCCCACTGATCCTGTCATCTCATCGCGGAAGGCTGCTGTTGCTGTTACCATCACCTCTTCTAATTTAGAGGTGATGATGGCATTTATGTATTGCTGATGTCAAAATCCCTGATTTGTTGAAGTTTCTCTTGAGGAAAAAAATATCGTAGTGAGTACGCAGAACCGAATTTCGTGAGATTCACTGATGGTAGTAAAATACTTTTGATTGGAAAATTTTTTAAACAATTACCTAAAGAGGCTGAAGTGGGATATTGTGGAAACGGTCCACCGGAGTTTGCAGTCTGTCTTCCAAGACTTCAGACAATTTCTGCTGTTTAAGCTGAAATCTGATTTTTATTTGAAGATCATTATGCAGAGAAATGGGTGTGTTTCAGCAATGACTTTATCCATAAAAACCTGGCTTCTGCTAGGACTTGTATGTATGCTACATTATTATATGTAAAAATGTAACAGCTTTAACTTTTAAAGCTGAGAAACCTGTAATGTAAACTTTTTCTTGTTTGTTGCAGGTTTATGGAATCTTGCTTCTCTTTTTTCAAATTTATGTTTGTTTGTGTTGATGCCTTTTGCCTTTTTCTTCCTGGAATCGGAAGGATTTGCTGGCTTAAAAAAGGTAGGAAAATACTGTTAAATACAGAGCAATTACAGAACATAATCAATTTTCAGCCCTTGCTTCTGATGAAATTGAAATTACTAATTTGGGAGGATTTGGCACTGGGATGCGTATGCTGATGTGAATGTTTATGTACAGATGTGCACCCTTGCACAAGCAGGTGAAGTGAGTATACAGTGTGTGGCTGTGAGTAAACTTAAGGGGGGAGGGGAAGTCCTTGAAAAGCCGTCCATACTGAGATCAAGAAAATTACTTAACTCATCTTTTTTTTTTTTTTTTTGCTTTTAAATAATGGAATGTTGTAATTGAGATTTTATTTTTTGGAAAAAGATTTTGTTGGCATGCTCAAAGGAGAGAAGGTTCAATAAGTACACTAGAAATGAAATAGCAAGGGAAAGAAGTACAGGGTTCTTACTAATGGGAGGAGTGATGAAATAACAGATGACCCAGAGAAAACAAGCTTCATTTGTGAATTGTAAAGATTACAGACATCCCAAAAAAGGTTCAGATGTGGTCAGTATTGATAATAGTTTAAGAAAACTGTCTTAAAAGGTAGAGAGTAACTAAAAATATTGAACTCAGTTGAATATATTCAAGTTGAGAGGGCTGAATATTTATTTCAGTGAGGCATCTAATTTGACAAAACAATTTCTGAACAAAAAGATAACTATTATGTGTGAACTAAAGAAAGATAATGAAAAGTTACTATAATGGGAGGCACAGTAAAAGGAATTTCAAATTATATATAGCAAATAAATTCAACTGGAATGACTGACTGGGGACCAGTTGTAGCACATTTTCATTAATCTTTACTGTCCACATGATTACACTTTTGTTTTTAATGATATTACACTGGAGGGAATTCCACGCCCTTTGGATGACAGTTACTAGAAAGCAAAGGAACTTAAAGTGGTCTGAAATCAGGAAAATGAAATGCATTAAAGATGGATGCAGAAGACTGAGTCATGGGTGGACTGCATGTAACATAAATCAATAAGGGGATGGTTGTGTGGGAGGGAAAACATAATTCCTGGTTGCTTTGGCAGGAATGTGGCATGGAGGCAATGAAGTTGCCATTTTTGTTCTTGGTGGATGTTCTTGGTGGAATTGGGGAAAACTCAAGTGAAGTACTGCATCCAATTTGGGATTTTAGGGTTCATGCGGACACTTAAGAGAAAAAACAGAGGACAGCAAAGAAAATAAGATACAAAGTATAGCATGAATGAAAATTTTAATTTGGAAAGAATAATGTGAAGAAACAAGAGATTTTATTCTATAGTTGAAGCTACTGGGAGATTACATAGACTGAGCAATATAGCGGTGTCAGAAAGGACCTGGAGGACCCAGGCAAGATGGTGTGTAAACACTTGTTTGGTGTAGCCTGTTCTGAGCTCGTTGATGTTACTGCAGTCTTACTTTGTATTGACTGAATTGTAGATGTCTCCATGTTACTTCAGGTAGAAGTTTGGATTACCAAGCTAATGAGTTCAACTTCAAAGGAGTCTGGTGGTAGGCTAAGTATTTTCCATACCCCTATGTTTAACTCTGTTTGTCCAGCTGGGCTGGAAAAAAAACTCTCCTCTCCTCTTTTTCCTTCACTTCAGGTATCTGCAGGGCTAAGAAAACTTTCAGTGACTCAGTTTGTCCTTTCAGTTTTCAGGTGCAGGCTGCTCCATTTTCCTCTTGATTCTAGGTATCTAGCCTCAGCTAATGTAGATCTTTGCTTTTAAAAAAGAAAAAAGTTAACTGATTTTAGTGGGATTTGTCTCCTGCAGTCCAACCAAACCCAAGGGTTCTCTCCATTAGCGTACCGTATGTGGTACTGTTGGTGTGTTCCCTTGACTTGTAGATTTCTGTTGGCTCAAGCAGATGCATTATGTATCCTAGCTGTGTTTAACTTGCACTTTACATGAAACTGTAATAGTTATAGCATAACTTTAGAACTTACAATACTGGCTATTAATAAATCCCATTCAGGATAAATAGGATCAACCATTGCATGTTTACACTTGGAATGGAAGCATTTGTAACTCCAAATGAGAAGGAACTGTAATCTGTCTACAGATGTCAGGAAAAAGATGATTGTTGGTGCTGCAGAGTAGTTTTGCTTCTTCATGGGGGTACATGAGATCAGATTTTAGTATCAAACCCCACATATTGTGAGAGGGGGAAGAACCCCAGTTTTTGGGATGTTTTGTTACTTTGACTTCTGGATGTTTTTGGTACAGCCCAGAAGCAAGATGTGATTCCTAGTACAGGTACTCAAGGCCTTTATCCAATGTCTGTTCTACCTGGCTGCTCTTGTTTGAAAGTATACAAGATGAATGCAGGTATACACTGAAGTGTTTTACCATCTTTGAGCGAGCCCTTTAGCTGTTGGTGAAGATGTAGGAATTGTAGTCCATTTTTATATGAATGCACCTTGTCTTTGGTTGCTTTTTGTAGAAAGTAAGTGATAAATGTCACTTTGGGACTAAGTTGATAGTTAAAATTCAGTGTGCTGTTCCGTTCAAATTCTGATGCACGTAAATGATTCTACTTGCAACAAGTACTATGTATTTTTGAAGAGTTACATCACATAATAGGGTGATTGGAATCTGGGAGAGTTTGTGCTTGATTGAACTCGGGATTGCACAAAAGCTTTTCGGTTGTAGAATCCGTGAAGGGTACATCACGTCTTTTTTTTACTTTCCTTAGATTATGGCATGTTGCTTATGTCTTTTCAGAGAAGATTTTGAGAACGTGATTGCCTTGTAGAATTCTGGTACTTTAACAAGTTTTGATTATACATGTGCAAGTTTAAAAAAAACTGTCATATTTTGTCATTTGTCACATCAGACTAATGGGCCATAGAGATAAAATATCGTTCAAATGCTGTTACTGTTAACTATCTAAATTTGTTTTTTACTGATCTCAACTTAAAAGAACATTTCATACATTTGGCAAAACTTGCAATGTTTTAGAACTGTAAATGTGAGGACATTCAGTAAGGAGGTTGGACACGGGATATGTGATCTTTAATCTTTCATCTGGGAGCTGGATACAAAGAGTAGGGAAAGCAGTTGATTCTAGATACCTGCTCAGCTCAAAACTTGGATGAAAAGACTGTTTTGGTGGAAACTTTCATACAGATGATCATGAATTTGTCATAGAATCATCTTTATTATGATGAATAAATAGGTCACTTGAGAGTTAGGTGTGCACAATCAAGATATCTATTTGAAGGTGTATGCGTAAGAATTATTTGCTGGATTTTAATAAAAGTTCTGAAAATGATTAAAAGAGGTTCAGTTCTGAAATAGGATGGCTCTTTTCATTTTTTCATGTATTTCTTTGTTCAGCTTAAATTGCGAGAGTGAGGTTAGTCATTATCACATACAGGTCTAACTCCCAATGTTTTTAGCCATTTGAGTGTTTATCATAGATTATGCTATAAAAGTTGATTTTTATCTGTTCACTGTAATAGGAACTTTTTGCAAGCTATGATACTTCAGATAGCTCATAGGTTACTATTATGAGCTTTGTATAACTTTTCTTTCCGTGTTTTTGTAAGGAACTATTGCCCCCTTAACAGTTTGAGTTTCATGAATCTGAATGGGTTTGATTAACCATCTTCCAGTTTACTATGGCTTTTTTCTTGGTTGCTAGTATACTTTCTAAATGGCACATGGCCCCTCTTACAGACTCGTTTCAATTCCCCAGGGCAACTGTTTAAAACAACTGAGGACTTGCATATTGTGCAGAGGAGAGAAATACGGAAATTAAGCACTCGCCATGGACGGATGCAGTGTTGTACTGAAAATCAAATTGATTTTCTGCCTAGTTTTTAATTACAATCACTATGTTAATTCAAAAAGGGCATTTTGGGCCTAAGGGGGTTGATCATGCCCTTTTAAAGAGCTTAAGTGCTCTTCCTTGCCATAGCTTATTTCTATTTAATGGCAGTTGCAGATGTCTGTTCTCAGAAAAATAATTATAAAAGTAATATTGCTGGTGTATAATATGTGTATATCTTTGTGTATATGCATACACACAATGTGTGTATTTATGCACACATTCTTTTTGCCTTCTTTTGCAGAGTCTGTGCATAAAGCTATGTCTTGTTTAGATATTCTTTTGGTGCTTTGTCAAATTGTGTAGTACAGTTATGAAACAAAGGTGTCAACGAAGTTCCTTAATGTCAGAATTAACCTCATTCTCTATCATTCCTTTCAAAAAAGGAAAATTGTGGTATCTGCAGTTGAGCATCTGTAGTTCACAGCGCCGACGTTTCCATGTGTGGTAACAGACTGCACAGAAAACTAGATGTGTGCTGCTGAGTGAAGGAGGCAAGCATTTTTGAGGAGATAATTGCTGTACCTTTTCTTGACCTTAAAATATGCTTTCTCTTGATGTAACTTCAACTGAAATTTGTATTTGTTTGAAGTTGACAAAGATAAAGATGTTTAGGAGTAATTTCCTTGTAAGAAAATACAAATAGTGCAATTTACCGCCGTGAGAAACTGGAATGACTAGGTATTGCATCATCACGAGTGTAGAGTTTTAAAAAGACTTTATGAAGTATTTTACCTTAATACTGATCTTTGAACTTGAAGTCATGGCATAAAGTTTAACATGAGCGACAGCAACATCCTGACCAATTATCCAAATTATCCAGACATCCCAAAATGTTCAGAACACAACACACAGAGTCTGTGGATTAAGAGGTTAACTCCTAGAACATCAAAAGAAGTGCATGATAATAAAAACAAATAGTACAAAAATTTGAGGTAACTTCCTTGCTTAATTAATTAGGTGGACCAGGTGGAAGCGAAGAGGCCGGAGCTGGTGCTCAGAATGTCTATAAAGCTGAGCAACATGACAGCACAATGGAGGAGGAACAAAGATTTTTTTAATATACTTCTATCCTGTGTCACAGTTTGAAATTGTCCTGGTTTATGTCCCTTTTGGCAAACTTACATAAAAGTGACCTTGTACTGTATTTTATGACCAGATGACTCTTTTCCCAGTGGCTAATTTGTATCAGACCCCCATCTTAAAGAGACACCGAAATGAGTAGGAAGTCCAAGCCGGTTTGTCTCAATGAGCTTTCATTGCATGCTTTCATTATTTTTGCTCGTTTTTGCCACTGATCATCCATAAATTGTTGGAAATGAGTGATTAAGGAAGTGCTGCTTAGTGTTAGTGGCACATGCACATTCTTGGTATGTTTTTTGTGGGTGAGAGGAAATCACGTACTGCACAAACAAAAAGGAAAACTCCTGCTGGGAACCTTTCAAGGAAATTTAACTTGCATAATGTTTTGATCTTGGTGTTTATTACAGAAAATAAGAGTACTATTTCACCAGCTATTGTTATGTGTCAGCTAGTCTCTCCATCTGCTTGCTTTTCCTTGATATCTCTTCCTAAATGCTCATGGAGTTATTTTAATAAGAACACCACTTAAAAATGTAGCGGTTTATTCATACACTTAAGGCAGGTGAGATGGGCCATTGTTCAGAACAGTTTATTGCACAGTGCTTGCTACTGTAGAAAGATTTGGCTGTCGTGACTGCAGAGTCCTGCCTGTGTTAGCGGCTGCAGCTTAGTCCGTGCAAGTAAAACGTGGTGTGTAGGTTCCCTTCCAAATAGTGAAATACAGTGGTTTCTGCTGTTAAAGGCAGAATTCTTCCCTTCCCCTCTTTCATTGGAGCATAGCGTTTAAAAATGTGTTTTGTAAATAAATTTACTTATTTGGGGATGGAGTGAAACGTTGACGCTTTGCAAAATTACAGTTACTAGCAGTTTTGAAACTGCTTTTTTGCTGTAAAGGTGAGCTGTTGTTAACCTGCTGAGCAGCCACAGTGTGTACGTCTTACATCTCTTCAATATCTGAGTTGATACAATACACTTTATCCATTGCAATGACTTTTCGTAGTCATGTTACTATATAATAAGACTGAACTAAGCTTAAGTTTCTAATGCAATGTGTTGCAGTGCATTGCATTTGCAAACTCTGGGTAACTAAACACAGTAGTAAACATAAAAGTAAACCTGCTGCTTTTTCCTTTCGTGGTGGGTATGGAAATTCTGATTTCTGTGTTTTTCTACATAGAAAAGCTGTACTCCCCAGTTTTGCTGTGTGTACCAGTAGAACTCTGGTACAACTATAGGTGTAGAGCCCTGTAAAATACATTTTCAGTATGTGATGAAACCAGGGTTGGACGTACGTTCACAGTTGATTTTGAAGTATTTACTTTTAGAAACTTTTTTTGCTAATCTCGAGCAGTATTCTGTGGAAAGCAGTTGTTCCTGTAATACAAAATACTGGGGTAACTGGCTTGGAAATCCTTTCCAATATGAGATTATCTCTAATTAAAACCAATCAGTTTTCTAAATTTGTCTTGATTTGTGTGGAAAAGTGGTTTGGGGAGTGCAAGAGTCTTGAACCTTGTTTGGAAACAGCATTTGACTGCGTGTTTTATGCTTGCATGTACCTCCAACTGCAGTACCCGTGGGCCACTGTGTGTAGTGGCTCACCAAATAGTCTTGAGGTAACCTGTTAACAGTGTATGTTTATTTGGCATTTAAGCTTATATTCATTTGTCTATAAAATCATTCAGCATGAACTGAGATTTTAGTGCTCTGATCTCCATGAAATGTTTACTAGTGTGTAACTGAATTATTGTACATTATATTACAACCCACTTACTCATTCCATTAGTAATACCAGAGACAAAAGTTGTTTAATCAGTCACATCAAAGGCAGCTGTTTGGTTTTGTATTTTTGACATAAGCTAACATCTTAACTTCAGATATGAAGTCCAGTTCTTTAAACTAGGGTCATTTAAAATGACACCATTTAAAATTTATTAGACTCTTTTTGTTGTTGTTTAGAAGCAGTTCCTGGTTATTCTAGGATTCAGATTTGGCAAGTGGATTTATCAGGGTTTTTCCTCCTCCCTATTAAAATAAAAGCATACTTAACTGACAGTTATACAAACCCGTAACATAATCTGTAAGATGTAAGGTGGATAGTTAAGGACTGTATTTAACGGTAAATCTTGCGGTAAGAATGGTGCGTACCTTGACTCTTCATGTGCTTCCTGCTTCTGTTGAAGCCTCAGAAGGTGTGTATACAGCTAAACGTAGAGTATGTTTATAATTTGCAATGTAGAGGACAGGCACATCTAATAATAAATTTGAGAAAAGCTTATAAAATGGCAGGAAATGGAAGTTGAGAAGGTTTAGCGTACTTGTTAGCCTGTCACATTCACAAGTGTCTACACTAAGCTCTGGAAACATGTTAAAACTGACTATGCTGTAGATGAGAATGAGATGCAAATAGCTTTGTCTGTGAGCATTGCAGGGATGTCTGGTTTTCTGTCCTTTCATGACTGCAACTAAGGCAAAGTTAAAGACAGTAAGAACATGAAAATTACTACAGTTAGGTCAAGAAGAGGTTAAGAGTGTTGGTTATATTTATTTTTGTATTACAAAGCCTAGACTTCAGCGTGTATAATTTATTTGGTATCTGTATTTAGACACTTAGGAGCAAAGGCTGTGCAAGACAGCAACTTTTAGGTAAATAACATGCATGTATTCAACTTAGGGCCTTGTCATATTTCAGTAAGATAAAATTTAAGAATCAGTGGTTAGGACAGAGAAGTGTGTGGCTATTGAGTAAAAATGGCTTATTGTGAGTTTGTTTTTGTAGATATATAAAACATTTTATAAGGTTATATAAAACATCTTGCTTAACTTGGTTGGGGACATTAGATGCAAAATCTGTCCTTTTTGTTTTACCATAAGGAGATCTATGATTTGTTGAATGTAAGTAACAGTTGTGTATCTGGGACAGCTGAGGGGGAAGTAAGTGGATATTGGTTGTTGCACACATTGGATCAAGATGTGATGAGATGTGATCTGTGCTCCGTTTCATTGAAGTAGTTAAATGTCAGTTGGTTGCTTCCATAAATTAGAATGTACTTCTTTTAAAGAGGCCTCAGTGTAAGTTACGAAAAATAGAGTAACAGGAGATAAGCTGATGGTGTAGTTTACTCGGCATAGCTTTTCTGCACTGCCTGCCTCCTTGCAACTTCATTAGCTGAGCAGTGATTCAGCCTTTCTGCAGTAGTTTATGGGGTGGAGATTATAATTACATTTTTATTCTACCAACTCTTTAATGTAGATAGAAAAGCAAAGCATGTCACGTTAGTCTGTGTTCTTGCAACATTTTCGTGTGTTTGAGCTATGGAAATGAGTAACAAGATTAAATAAGAATTATTAGTAATATTGGAGTGAAAACACTGTGCAGAGAAAATCCCAGACATGCTTAGTGTTGTTCCAGAATGTGGTTTTCTAACCATTATCTTCTGGCGTACTGCGAGAAACTGTATTAGATGACTCTTGCATATGAGTAGGTAGCGTCATCTGTAAAACTAATTAGTTTTACAAGCTAGCACTGGAGCATCGATTATTCCACCTCGTCTGAGCCAGGAACGAAATGCGTTGCTGAACTTTGTGCTTTCCCCACTCCTACATTGTTCTGGACTTGTACATCTCTGCTGTACTTAGCATGCTTATGTTTTGTGGAATTTCCATAGCTCGTTGCAAAAAGCTTTAATGTGTAGCTGGAAGCCTGCAAATAGAATAAGATGTGAATATTTTTCTCTGCTGCTCTCAGTGAATAAATTGAATGTTTTTTTTTTTTATGGTACAGTCTTTATTTGTTTTTAGGATAACTTACAGAGTTCTGCATGAGTGAAAATAGGCATGCTAAATACTTCCACTACTTGTAAAGTGTACGGATGGTACAGCTACGAATACTAAGCTTGAGTCTCTTCATTTTATTGTTCTTGTGAACTGAAGCACTGGGTTCTAAAAAAACTTTTTTTTTCCTGAGATACTTTTTTTTTTTTTTTTTTTTAGACAGAAATGAGTAGTTTTCAAATTCTGTTTGAATGAAGCATTCTTAATGTCCTCTGTAGACCCTTCTGTTTGTGGTAGGTGACAGCTATGTGTCTAAAAACCCTGAGACGTATTTCTTCGGTTTTTATTGTCAGTTTATAATAAAATTCTTAGAACTATTTCATTTAAACTAGAAAATTTTGCCATCCTTTGGTAAGTATTCACACGTGCAGAATCCCAGAAATGGCTGTGATTCTGGGGATTTAGAAGCCCCCTCTCTTAGGCAATGGAAAAAGGCAGATGCCTCTGAGAAATCCGCATGTCTGGGTTAGAGGCTTCAAGAAGACACAGTGGACACCTTTCCATCTTACTATTTGTGTTCTGCTTATTAAATGGTAAGAAACATTAAATTGATCTGCTGCTGTTTTTTATTTGAGCATGGTGATTTGTCTTTTATAAGAGTGGCTGGTTTATGCGTGAGGAATGTTTTAAGATTTGAATATTTTCATGTTAGTCTGTGTTTTCATTTGAGTCTTCATTGACATCAAGTAGTGACCTTTCAGGACAAGCAAAAACATGGTATCTATTTTAAGTCTCTTCATGCACTTTTGTTACTTTATGTAAAGAATAAAAAAGACTTCCCAGATTTAATATAGAGTTGTTTTAATTCACAGAGAGAAAAATTGCCATATAATTTTGTATTGATAGTGGCAAGTTTTAATATAAATGTCTCAATCATAGAAAGGCATGAAACATTTTCTACTTGGCTTCCTTTTATTAAGTGAGGCTTTACTAGGTAAATACCACTTTTGATTCCCTCTCTAAAACCAGTGTTTTTTTCATTAATACTGATACTCAGCAATGAGATATTTAGACCTTTAGTCTATATTACTTATTTAGTATTACTGGAAATACTGCACATTAAGGATTGCTGTATGTGAAGAATTACTTGCTCTGAATTGAGAGCGCAAGGAAGGCGCTAATGCATCTGTGGTGAGGATTTGCAAGGCAGCCAACAATTTTATTTACAAAGGAGGGGATCAAGGAGGACCGATGAGTTTGTCTTCCATCGCTGGCCATTTTATTTTTTAAATTTTTTTTAAATTTTTTTTTTTTTTTTTAGTTTTGGGTGTAGTGTTTTGAAGGATTTCCCAGCTTACTAAACGGACCTTTGAGCAGTCTGGTGCTTTGACCAGTTTCTAGAAGTATGATTTCTTGATCTTATTCATCCTTGTAGGGGGTTAGTAATAGACATTGACACCAAAAAAAAATTAGGTTTCTCATTATTTTAGAAATGTAATAGTGACCTGTGTGCTTCTATGTGTCATTTGCTTTTGGGATCTGCGTCTCATTGTTTCTCTCTGCCAGAAACAGAATCACAAATTCCAGTTCTTTCTTTCTACTTTTGTGTTACTTATCTTAATCCTCTGCCAAGCTACGAAGAAGTTGGAAAATATCTATTTATCTTCCTATCACTCCAGTCTAGCAGGAAAGATTCTTTCTGATCCAAAAGCAAATGATTAAAGGGAGACTCAGTGTCAGAAATCCCACAGCTCCCATGTTGTTGTTGCAGGTGGCTTTGGAAGGTCTGGGAAATTTGGTAGGTGGAGGGAGTGGAGCATCTAAAAGCTAATTAGTGAGGGCTGGGCTAGCGAGTGGAACAGCAGAGGAAACTTGTGGGGGAAAGGGGTAGCATGGAGCCAGTCATCATTTTACTATGTGTAAATACTATTTCATTCCTTACTTCCCTTCTTCCCAAAAGGTTTGGGTTGTATGCTTTTACTATAGCATCAATAGATCTGCATCTGTCCTTTTTAACAAGAGATAGACATAATCCTGGTTATTTTTGCAGTAGTTTCGGGAAAAGAGGGGAGGGCAGGCTGCAGCAGGGTAGTCGCATACATCTGACAGCGGTAGGCTGTGATTATTTTATTCCAGCTAGTAGGCGTTTGCATTTTCTCTGATACTTTGTCTAGCTTTTCCTCGTTTGAGAAATTGGTATGTCTTCTGTTACAGAATTTGGAGGGCATGTCTTTTTAATATTCTGTTTCTGTGTTAAATAGGCAAGAATGATACCTGGACATGGAAGGGCCAGGTGTATGCTCATTCTTTAAGGGATTTGAATCCATGCAATTGAAACAATGCCTCAACTGCTAGGCAAGAGATGAATCTCATGTTGTCATTCTCACTGGAGTCCAACTTGTATTGGAGAGTTACATAGACACTAGGGAAAAAAGTGAGAAAGAACTGGTTTTTATCCCAATCACGAGGATGCAAGTCTGCAAGGAGTCCATCTTGGTTGTTTGGTTATTTCAGTGAGTTATTTGCATGCAGTGATGTCAACAGGAAAGTTTGACAGATATGGATCCCAAAATATGCTGTAACGTTGTGGTTTGGATACTCTTGTAGAACACTGGAGAAGAGGGCCTAAGTTTTCTTTGGCAGAGGAGTCACTCCAGTGGGTGTACTGCATCCTGGATAGATGTCCTCTTCACCAGTCTAATAAATACAGACATCTTTTCTTTCTGACCTCTAGTTGAGCGACTTTGGTCCTTCATTTCCAACTTGGCAGGCATAGCTCTGGTGCGTATTGGTACATGTCTTTAGCCAATACCCAAAGAATTCATCCTGAGTTTTATCCCATCAAGTTTCTTTTAACTTTCATTTTGTTTTTCTCTCTCCAGTTCATAGTTTCTCTTTGAAATTTCTGGGTTTGGTTACTTATACTGTGTAACTGTTAAACTATAGACAGTTAAATGATTTCAGCTGCCTCGTCTTGCTCCATTGACAGAATGGTAACCACTGTGAAATCATTTGGGAAAAAATACTAACATAAAAATCAGCTGAAAGTTGCTGGGAATGTTTTGTGACTGATTTTTTTCGTATTGTGTGGGAAAATAAATATAAACTTTACACTTGTTATATGGTGATGTAAAGTGTTCGTTTTAAACTTAAAACCCCCACAAGCTGGAAGGATTTTGTGAGGGGTGAGGTGATGTGGGAGAAGACACAGTCTGCTTGTTACAGTCTCAAGTCTTTGGTTCTTGCATGGGCAAGGAAATTTTTTTCTGATTGCTTGAATCCAATATCTGAATATATTATTGCTTGATTAAAATTTTTTAGCTCACTCTGTGAGCGTTCTGAGTCATAGGCTTTTACATTTTTTAAAATGAACTGAGTTTTTCTAAAACTGCAGCTTCTGTTTTCAACTCAGTAATTTGCGGTAGTATCAATTTATGGTAGCATCATAAGGTAATGACCCCTTGACTAAATATCAGTGTGCTAGGTGTAATGTGTGTTTCATTGTTACCTGATGGAAAATGGGTCTCCTTTACTTATTCAAGGCAGTGCAGAAACATTTTTTTAATAGGTCAGAACAAAGATTCCTCAAAGTATGGTTTCTAACCATAGAAGTGGTTAGAGTGCTTGAAGTTGATGTCTTCACTAATGCTTGCCAATTGAGAAAGAGGGGGTATCGCGTGCTAAAAATGTAACTGATGTTAATATATAACATCTCCAACCTCATACCTGCTTTAATTCTCATTCATTTTAGAGCCTACGGTTATTTTCTACAGATGTTAGCATGCATGTTTGTTGCAGTCGACCTCTCGCTTAACAAATCTTAAGGTTACTAAGACTCCTTTTTGTCACATGAAAACAATGGGCTTTGTGTACTTTAAATGTGCCATGATTGCAGAAATGTTTCCCAGGCTTTCTCCATGGGTCAGGGCATGGGGTAAAAAGTAATGTGTACCTGCCTTGCAGGAGGTCAAGATGTTCAGGCAGAACTGTGTTCAGATACTCAGCACCATGGAAACTTTGTTAGGACTCTTGGGTTTTGTGTGTAATATGTTGTAATTTTTCCTTCATTGATAATAGTTATTTCTTTCCTCACAATTTGCAACCAAATTGAAATGTAGAATTAACAAAGGCCACACCATGTTGTACATTGGTGATATAGTTCCAAAATTATCATTCTTATAGGAGCTAATCATCTGTTCATAAAATCCCTATAGCCAAGTAGTGTTCCAGCGAAGAAAAGCTTTTTCTCAAGGTAAGGATGGGGTTGTAGTTCTGTGGGTTTACCAGGAGTTTTGCGACTTAGGGAAAGAGAAGATAACATGTTGCAAGATTTTTCTACTCTTTTGTCAGTGTTAAAACACGAGGACTCTTGGTAAGTACTATCCGTACGTATGTGAGATCCTTGTAGCATTAGAAAGCATTAAAAAATACGCTTAAATTGCTGGAAAATAGTATTTGTGTTCCTAATCACAACTTGCAGAGCAGAAATTGGCAAAAAATGGCTTGATTGCTTTCATTTATGTAATCACTCTTTACCCAGAAGTGACAACTTTTCAGTTTCTGGCACAGCGTTGTGTCACTGCTTGGAAGATAACTGTGTCTTCCACAGTGTTTTCTGGATATATGGTGCATGTTTTACCTTAGCTTTGCAAGAATGACAGGTGTCGGAAATTTTGTTTTAAGCCTTTCCAGACTTTGCTTGTGACTCTTAAAGGTGAGAGGAGCTGTCAGGAGGTTTCTTGCCTGTGCACTGTCCTTGTGAGTCGTCGGAGTCAGAAAAGATCCCTGTGCTAGTTATGCAAAACTCCTGAAACCTTGTGGACAGCCAGTGTGCAGAGCAAGTTCTCTGCTTGTTACCTATGCTAGCTTAATGGCAAAGCATTTTGTATTGTTACATTTATAACCTTCAAAATAGTTGCAGAATTTCAGATGGGGAAAAAAACCCCAATACTTCTTACTGTCTCCATTATCAAGAAATCTTCCTTTTCCTTATTGAAAAGCTGTAAGAAACTATCACCAAATATATGTTCTGTTATAAAGTAAAATACAGCTTCTAGGGGTGTGCGTGTGAACGCAGGTAGTGGGGAAGGTCTGAATGTGTTGCAATTGGCAGAATACTCATCCTGCTTAGCACAAATGTGCTGGGGAGGAGAAGCGGTTTCCTTAGTAATTACACTTTTTTACTTTCTTGTCTGACATACGTCGTCCCTTCAGGACTGTTGTTGCTGTTTGTACTTAACTGGGCTTTTCAGGTGGAGAATTACCTTTTTTTGGCCACGTACTGGTTTTTAATATGTTTTGGATATTTGTCATACAGGATGACTTTTCTGTGTAAATCATAAGAGGAAAGAAACATGGTGAGGTTTTGATGATGCCTTGCCATAGTAGCAATTAAAAATTTGTCAGAACACTTCTAGAATAATTAAAACCTTTCTTGCTAAATTTTGGCTTTTGTGGAAACATAAACCCTTAGGTCTGCTGCTTCAGGCAACATAAGTAGCTCAGGATTAAACAATCTAAAAATTTCTGAATGTCTCAGCAACTGAATTTTAAAGAAGTCTGAGAGTCAGATATATCTAAGGCTGTACAAACCACAAGGTCCTTAGAATGTGTTTGTAGGACAGCTTTTGTTTGTAGGCATGCCTTGAGAGCTTCAAATGCTCTTTTTGTTCATCTCTTTTTTTTTTTTTGGTCCCATCCCCCCACTCATTATTGTACAGAAAAGATGACAGATATATTACCAGGCTTCTGGTAACTTCAGGCTCTTGGGATTCATGTGTTAAACATCTTTCCTATTATTTCACTTGGCTAAGCACTCATATTGCAGAACTAGGTGGATTTTGAAAATGTGCTGTGAATAAAAGTGTAGGTGAGCTGTTTGGTCTAGACTGTGAAACACTGAAGTTTTTTAAAAAAAAAAAAAAAAAAGAGGGGTAGAGGGTTTAATTTGCCAGGTTTTTCCCCCCGTTTTTCTTGATAAAACTCATGGGTTGAGATAAAGTCGGTTTAATAGGAAGGATGCAATAGTGATGATGATGGAATATACAAAATGAGTGATGTATAATGCAATTGCTCAGCACGGGTCGGCCGATGCCCTGCCCCACTCTGAGCAGCAGTCGCGGCACCCAGCCAGCTCCTACCAATTTATATGCTGAGCATGACATGGTATGGTGTGGAATAGCCTTTTGGCCAGGTGGGGTCAGCTGTCCTGGCTGTGCTCCCTCTCAGCTTCTTGTGTGCCTTCTCAGTCGGTAGAGCACAGGAAGCTGAAGAAGTCCTTGACAGTATAAGCCCTGCATAGCAACAGCTAAAACCATCAGTGTGTTATCAGCACTATTTTCATACTAAATCCAAACCACAGCACTATTAACAGTTACTAGGAAGAAAATTAACTCTATCCCAGCCGAAACCAGGACACCCGGGAACAACATTCCTCTCATTTTTTGGACCTAGAGAGAAGTTTACGTATGAATTGAAGACCAAAGATCAGGTGGTTCTTCCCAGCACTCCTACCTTTCTTTTAGCTTGTGTTAGTGCTGTCCCTTTCCCTTTTGCTCTTCTGTTTCACTTCCAGTTGTTCTCTTTCTCCTTCTGGGTGTTTTATGGCCTTTCCTCTTCTCTGCCTGTTGTTGGGGAGTAAGAGCAACAACAACACCTACAAAGGTGAGGATGCTTTCTGAGCCCTTATCTATAATAAAAAAAAATCTTTTCTGTTCATGTCATGCTTGTTTTTTGAGATCTCCAGGGAGTGTCTGAAGAAGTGACTTAAGGTCTACATTGCTTTACCCATTTCCTTTGAGGAAATTCAGATTGAGCTTTTCTAATCTTCCTGACTAGCAAATAATCTTTGTAATCCAAGGCTTTATTCTAGATGAGTATTTTTTTAAAGGAATATATTTTTTTTCTAGGTCCTACTTCCCTTATTTCTTTCCCACTCCCCTCTCCTTGTGCACACAAATGTGAGCTGGTCACAGCAGTATTCTTAGTGTGTAGCAGTGAAAGCATGAAAACCCACAATCTTAACATGTATTTCCATTCCCCATTTAATTTTATAACTTCAAGCTCAGTTAAGTTTTATGTAGCTTATGGTGGGTTGTTTTTTTATTTATCTGATATTTGTAGCATTTTAAAAAAGATTATAAAATCTTGGTGTGTGTTTGTTTTCGTTGTTTGTTACCTCTCCAACTTAACCATCATCCCAACAGTAATTGGCCAAGAGAAAGTATGGTATTTGACTTCCATAAAATTAGTATAAATGAAGTAGTAATAGAAGTACTGCACGGGTCAGCTTGGCTTACTGAAAATCAGTGTATTGCCTGAGCTCACTCTTCTCTTAGAACTGACTTATCACTGTGTTTAAAACCAACACAGTTTAGCCTGAGGTGGAGGCGAAGGTTTTTAATTATTTCTGAAGGCTATGGTTGTGTTCATCTTGTAAGTCTACAGCACAGGAGTATTATCTAAGGCTGTGTAGTTAATGCTGTACCAAAACCTGAGTTTGATATTTTAATTGATAGTGGTATCAAAGTTGTTCTCTTTATGACCCCCTTAATAAGCTGTATAGACATTTATTATTTGTTTCAGTCTGCATCTTATGTTTGAATTCTTCTTTAAGTACTAGAACATAGGATAGATGCAAGCCAGTCTTTTTTTCCGCAGTGTGTCATTATCGTGGGGGTATCCTTCTGGTGCTTTACTGTGCTGTCCATGCTTGGTTTGGAGATAAATAAATCCCTCCTCCCTTAAAACAGGTTAAACTGCAAGTGGAATTGCATTGAAATAAATCATAAGGCAGTAAGTTAATTGTCATATGTGCATTCTGTTTGTGATGAAGGACAGTTGAAGAGTGAAATAGTATTTGTGTTACCAAATGCAGGTTTGAAAGTTGAGTTTTAGAACAGTTTTCTGAAAAACCTGATGCAAGCTGGTTGGTTGTATAGTGCTTACTTTCCTGGTTCTTACCTGTCAGAACCATTAGGAAAAGAAAACTAGATGAAGACTTGGACAACTTAATTTTCCTTCCCAAATACAGTATGGAAATCTAAGAATAGAAAGTATTTTTCCATTCCTCTTCCTTGTAATCAGTTTAGTTTCCAACAGAATGTTGAACAGTGATCATGGGAGCTCTTGCGGCAATTTCTCCTGATTAAACAATCAAACTGGAGAGCTCTGATGTAAAAGGTGACTGTTCCCTGCTTCTTCCCTTACCTGCCGCTGTATGTATACATAGATACGCACATGCGCATACACTTCACTTGCTGGGGAGCTGCCGCCTTTGCTTGGGTGGTGAAGGTTTCCTTTGTTTCCAGTTGCACAGTGATGATGAGGAATCAAAGAACTTCTCTAACTGATCCAAACGCACTCACTTTTCTTGACATTAAGATTTAGTGGTGTATGGCAATTTTTCCTTTGTTTTGAAGTAGTCCTCTGTACCTGCACTACGTGTTTTATCATATTGTACTCATTTGTTAATTCTCTACTCAAGACAGATACGATGGCGTAGACTGAACACAAACAATAAATGCACTCTTAAGCAGATTTGAAATCTCCAGTTTAAGATGGGATTGCTGCTGTTTTTGAAGTTGGCAGACTCTAATGCTCTTTCACACACAATAAAATGTGAGGAGTAAATGGATTCAAAAAGTGCAACAAAAGTATGCGAAATAGAAGTGGCAATGTCTTCTGTGCCATGTGCCATGTGCTGCGACATTTAGTTCGTCTAAGAAAACAGAGTAATATAATGGGGCTGTGGGAGAGAAGTGAAATGACTCAAAGCAGAAATGTTAAGTCACAACCGAAATGTCAGTGAAGAGGTTTTTGCTCAGGAAAAAAAAATATTCAGCGCTGAAGTTTGAGATTTTTTCGTGTAGTTTTGCTTTTATTGAAATAAAATTAAATGTTGCTTGTATTTACCTGTTTTTTCTCTCTCTTCTCGAAGTCAGGAGTATAGATTTTTGCTCAGCTCTTAAATAAGTGATGTTACTAGTGACAATCTTCAAGCTTTAAAATTGTTACCTGAACAAATAAAACTACCTGCATCAAAAATAAGGAGTAGTAAGGGTGTTGAAAGGTCACTTCTCACTTTTTTTTTTTTTTTTTTTTTTTTTTTTTTTTTTTTTTTTACTGTGAGGGTGCCTGAGTGCTGGCATGGGTTGCCCAGGCAGGTTGTGGAACCTCCATCCTTGGAGGTACCCCGAAGCTGTCTGGTCACGGTCCTGGGCAGCCAGCTGTAGGTGGCCTGGCTTGGGCAGGGCGTTGGACCAGTCGACCTCCAGAGATCCCTGCCAGCTTCAGCTGTTCGGTGATTCTCCAGAGGTTTTCTGTGTACGTGTGCGCATTGGGAAGTTCTGTACCTTTCATTCCTTACAAAGAGCAGCTGTTTGACAGGTACATTAATGTATGTAAGTATGAACTAGCGTGCCTGGAACGTAAATGTTTTAATAGGGCACAGTCTTATGGGTGCCTAATTGAGATGGAAGTATTTACCTATATGCTTTAAGCATAGTTGTGTTTTTTTTTTTTTTTTAAATGCTGGACTGTTACCAGATATTCATAAGTGCCTGTGACAGAATCTTCTATCTAGTCACTTCACTGAAGTTCTTCAAAACAGAACTACTTTACTATTTTTAAATGATCATAAGTGTGTGAATCCTATTGTGTGTGCTGTGCAATATGAAAATTGTTCCGCCCTTAGAGTGAACTGTGGGTCCTGCTTTTCAGTACATACGTGAGACTGCAGTATTGGTGATGCGTCACATAGGTGTGACTAGTGAGAACAGAAGGAGATTGATCCAACTTTCTGAGAATCAAAGATTGTTTAAACTAGTGTGGAAACCAGAAAATGGGGAAGACTCATTAGGCAACCAGCTGGCTTTTTCTAGAGTTTGTGCCAATGGTACTTTTGTCCAAAAGCAGTGATTACCTCTGCATACTTGCTGTGGTTATCTCTCTTATTGAGAGAGTATTATTTGTATTGTCTTAATCTTACCTGTCTTCAGAGAACACTTGCAGTAAATATGAAAAAATGTTATTTACAGTTGCCTGTTTGCATCACAGTGTATTTGTTGTTTGCCTGTTTTGACAATTGAGCAACTCCACCTGAGGGAGGAGGATTTGGTGTTCAGGTCACCATGTAAAATGAAATGTTTTCCAGGTTTGTCCAGAAGAATCTGTTGCTGTGAAACTTGAAGTCAGAGAGGCTGAGATTTATGCATGTGTCTCACAGTAGGGAAGTAAGGAATCCTCTTTCTGTGGATTTCTAAGGCTTTCAGAAACCCAGAAAGTAGCTGTATATTCTCCTCTGCCTAGGAGAGGAAGGGGCTCTTCAAGGTTTTTGGAAAGCTTGAAGCAGATCTCTGTGCATGCATCCTTGAATGTTTTGGGTTTTCTTCCAATCCTGTGACTACTTCTGTTGCAACATGAAGGCTCTGTATCAGTGCTTAGTACATAGACTGGAAGCTGTTTGTTTACTGGTAACTTACTGCTCAAGTTCAAAACTTTACTAGTAAACATATGGCTATTTAATCTTCAGATATGTATATTTGACTTAAATGCTCACCTTCAAAATAACTCATGGAAAACTGAAAGCTAGTTTGAGCACTACAAAAACAACATTTTAGTAGCTTTTAACAACCTCACAGACACTTTTCTTATACACAAAAGATATTCTAGGAGTAAATCCATATACTATCCATACTACCTTTAATTGGAAATTTGATGTTTGAGATCCTTTGTGGAGTTGGACTTAATCTGCCCACTTAAGCCTTGAGGGGAGTTTTGTGAAGGTCTCTTTTGGTCTGTTTCTCCTTCGTGCTACTTTAGCTGTTCTGATGGCAGAGAGGAACTGGTGTGCTAGAAGAGATCAATGCTCACGGTTAGGATGCCTGAGGGTCCTCATTCATGGCTGGATGCAGTGGCTATGCAGGGAGCGTAATGTTCAGGGTAAACGTCATGTAAAGATTACCCTCTTCTGTTAAGCAGTGAGGGAAGAAGAGAGGTAATAAAAGTAGACAAACAATAAAGTGAAACAAGCTTTCACCTTTTAAGTATAAAGTAGACTTTTCAGTGGAATATGTCCAAGTTGGGGTGAACCTGTGTGAGAAACGAAAGATTGGGCTTGCTTGTATACTGGCAAATGAAGAAAAATATAAGTAAAATTGTTACGTGAACAGCAATCTGATGGTTCCTTAATGGCAAGGATGTCTGAAGAAAGTGTGCCAGCAGCGCTATTGCTTGATATTAGGGCATTTAGTGTTAAAAACACTAGTAAAAAAAAAAATTAAAGATGATATTATGTATTATTTGATATGTTTACATTTGCAAATCTAGCACTCCACTATTAGAACGTTGTTACATTTTTAGGCTCAAGAGCAAATGCTGTGGTATAACCCTGTAGGCCTGTGATTTGTGTGTGTTGTAAGCGAGATGTTCGTGTCTTGTGCAGCGTGGAGGATGCAAAGGTGGGAGGTCATGGATGCAGCAGCAGTGTGTGGGCAGACAGAGAGCGAGCAGTGCTGCGACTGTACACTTGAGGGCTCTGAAGACTGTCAGGAACGGTGCAGAAGCCATTGCAGTTGAAGAATGTATTTTAATTAAATTGGTGCATCGTACCTGCGCAGGGTTTAATGCGTGCTGGGCCATTTGGCTGTTTGCCATAATTGGCTTTCCATTCCCATGATTGGAATCATAGATAAAAATTTGCTAATCCCCTTTCTTTGCTGAAAGTATTAGGAAAGTAATCCATCTTTTAAAAATGCTCGAGCAGAATCGTATGGTATAAAGAATACTTTATGGAATAATGAGATTAATGAGAACTGTAAGGCATATGCAATTTAAAACATTTTTCTGTGGTTTTAAGGGGAAAAACGCAATCTGGGCACGATAAAGCCATAAGTACTTCCTTTTCTTGTGCACTGCCTTTTAAATGTGAATTACATGTTATGCTTTTGTCTGAATGATAAAATGTGAGTATATATCTAGGAAGAAGGGACTGCTATTTATTTATAGTTTTCTTATGTTTGAAAATATCCGATTCAAAGTTCTTGGCTGTGTTTTTTCCTCACTGTCCCCTCTTCTGCCCACAGGGCATCAGAGCACGCATTCTGGAAACCCTTGTAATGCTTATTCTTCTTGCACTGCTTATCCTTGGAATCGTATGGGTGGCTTCGGCCCTCATAGACAATGATGCTGCCAGTATGGAGTCTTTGTATGGTATGGAATTTAAAATACATGACGCTAGTTTCATTTTAATTATGGAAATAGATATTTTCAACTAAATGTATTTCTAATATATGCTATGTGAGTGTTGCACAGGTTGTGAAGAAGCTGTATTAATTTAGCCAATACCATTTTTTATGTTAAATCCATTTTTAGCATGCTAAGAAGTTCCACGTTCATGTGGACACAAGGTACGTTAAAAACAAGTGACTTGAGTGATAAAAGCTGAAGATATTTTTCAAGCTAAAGTCTAAAGTACTTTGGATTTAGTTGCCGGCAGGGTTATCAACTGACTAATTCTTAGCTTATACTTGAAAATACAATTGTTCAATCCTGAACGCTTAAAAAAAGTAGTTAATTCAGATGTGTTTGTGACATAAGTATCTTACTTGTAATAGGCTAAGACTGTGCCCAATATTTGCTTTACAGACCTCTGGGAATTCTACCTCCCGTATTTATATTCCTGTATATCACTGATGGGATGCTTGTTACTTCTGTGTAAGTGTTTTCCTGATTGTTCCAAAAGATGAATGTGTATTTTTTTGAAGATTAAAGGAAACCATTTTCCATTGTGAAAATTAAGATTGTGAAAGTTAAGAGTGTGAAAAATCGTAGTGGTTTTCATTCTTAAGTTTAAACTTGGATGTAAATGAAGTTTGTGAACAAATGCTACCTTACATTTTCAGGTTTTGAGGAACTTCACACCTCACCCAAAATAATTTAAATTTTTGACTTCTTAAAGCAAGTATTTGAAAAATAGGGACTCCATTCTGCAAAAAATAACACAGTTTCTAAATGAAATGTCTGCAGGAGGTCAGTAGTGTGGAGAGATAGTTGTTTTGGAATACTTAGTTTGTCCTATATTCAGTAAACGATCCTATGAAATAAATGCAGCAAAAAACCCCAACCTTATACCGGTCAGTCCTAGCCAGAGTTCAGTCATCTGTATTTAGGGGAATAGTAAAGACAATGGAAGGCTCGAAATCCCACTTATAATTTCAGCACACCCCCATCCTCCCCAAATAAATTCTAGAAAATTGATGAGAGGGGGACAGCCCTTTCTAGATTATCATGGCTTCACCTGTTCTCCAGGCCTTACAGGTTTACAGCTAACACTTACAGGGCTGTTGCTGTGGAGAAAGGGGGGGGGGGACGACTTCCTTAAAACTAAGCAGACCTGTCTCTGAAAGGTGTTGCTCACAGACACTTTGGTGAGTCTCCTTAGGTTGTCTGTATGTGGAGATTCCTAAATCTAATTTATTTGGGGAGAGGAGGGAATTAGAGGGGGTGAAAAAAAAAAAAGGTGGTTCTGAATGTCTCCTGTAGGCTGTTCAAGAGCGTGATTCATGACAGTTGCTGGATGCTTTAATGGGGAAGCTGGCTTACAAAATTCCTACATGTGTCTTGCAGTTTGTTTCAGCAAAGCTGCATGCGTTTTGGGGCCATTGTAAACCAGTTTGCCAAAATAATTGGGATTAAATGCCAATTTTTAGAATTTATTTGTGATTTGTACAAGTAAATGGCTGAAGTTGTCTAAGGCCCTCTAAGCTGTTGTACCTGTGTAGCTGAAAGGGTAGCAGCATACAGCAGTGGGAACGTGGTGGATGCTGGGGTGGAGCTTCGTTAGTTCTTCAGCTGGCTTAATTGCTGAAGCAGTGTATCAGTAAGGCTTATTGCAGTGGTGATTCAGAGAATTGCTTCCTTTCTGTCTTCTCTTCCTGCAGCCTTCCTCCGTAGGAAAGCAAGACTAGCTCAAGTTAGCCTTTTTGAATACACTCTTGTATTTTTCTTGTAATATATAGTAGTCATAGTGAAACACTAGTTAGTAAAAAATAAATTAATCCTCACTGTAAAACCTAGTGTGCTTCTCCTTTTTTTGACAACACAGTTTTATTACAGTGGAAACTATAAATGTATATCCTCGTTCATGCTGTTACAAACTCCTTCCATCTCCTACACACTTCAGTGTTTGAAGGTTGTTCTCCCTAAACTGTTGATTTTTACTAACATTTTTTTATTATCATGGTTTTAGCCTTTCTCCCAACAAACCTATATGCAAAATACCTGGAAACCATCACCAGGCTATGATAAAAAAGGGCCAGATGTTATCTGATAGAAAAGTAGCTTAAAACCTGGTAGCTGAGCCTGCTGTCAACTGAAGTTGTGGTATAACTTTCAGAGCAAAGCAGCTTCAGGATCTCTTGACCTTACAGCTACACCTGTGCTAATAGATTAGATGTGCCTGAGACGTTCTCCAGTGCTGTGACCAGCTACTGTCATTCCATCCGTGATACTGCAGTTTGCAGAAGGTGGCTGTGTACGCGTGCTGCCTCATGAGAATGGTTCCTGGACTGCACGAACTCTGGAGCTGCACCTGGGAATTGTCTGGGAAAGTGCTGACTGGCCCAGGGCAAATCATGTCAGGGATAGTTCTAGCAATGTACTGGAGCAGACAATCAAGTCTTAATGCCCAGGAATGTATCCTGGCACTGCTGAATTTACTGGTGTAGACATAGCCGCTGGTGCCACATGCTTTGAATAAATAATTACTTGAGGAAGTTAAAGATACCTGATTATATGGTATTCCTTGTTAACAAAAAATTCAGTTATGCTTTTGGAGGGGAGAGATGCTTGTCATGTTCAAAATCTGTGTGATAGCAATGTGTTTTAAAGTCGGTGTTGGAGTTTGAAGCTCTCGCAGTTCTCTTCAAAACCGTACTTGGTTATATGTGGAATAACATGTTGAACATCCAAATGAAAATTGGGCTTTGACTTGCACATCACTGTTTTCCATAATCTTTCCTCCTCTGCAGTATGCACGCCAGTGGGACTTTCACGGATGTTTACAGTAATGGGTCAGTTGCTGGTGAAGCCAACAGTAAGTGTTACACAAATCTGTCCTTGTGTGCTATCTGTTAGGAGGTAGAATGGCCTGAGGGTACTTTCTTTTAGAACACTTGCACTTCTCCATAACTCTCTCTTCATTGGCGTTTCCATGGTCAATATTTATGTACTTGTTTAAAATTTTTCATATACCACAAAAGCCTGTTTTCTTCCAGAGAAGAAGTTTTTTTAATAGTATAGACTTCCACTGATTTTTCCAGTTTATAGAACTGCTACTAGTATTAATAGTTACTGCCAGTACTGCCTATTTTATCTGTTTTGCAAATACCTGAAAGGCATGGGTCTGTTCTGAGTTCAGGAACAAAGGATACAAGACTAAACTAAGGCTGGATGATGAGAAGGGTACCTCGGGGTACCTGTTCTTAGATGGGTGAAATGTAGGTGGTTGGCATCTGTACGAACTTCTTATACATCAGTACTCTGCTGTGCTTGTACTGAGTGCTGTGAGGGAAGGGAGACGTTTGTGCCGTGTGCAAGTGGTCTAGTGACTTTGCTATCATGTTTCCTAGTTTGTATCTGCTAAAATTTGGATGCACTTAGGTCTTGCATTCCTTTTTGTTAGTCAGTTCAACCCTCAAAATACAAAGAAACTGAAATACTGGCTTATGTGGAAAGTGACTCAATGTACTTTTTCAAAATCTGCAGTTGTTTTATTTAAATCAAATTGAGTATGAAGGTGGATAGGTTAATTTTTTCCCTAGAAATGATTTGAGCATGTCACATGTACTGCCCTTCCTCTGTTCCCTAAGTCTCTTTAGTTTGAAACTGAACATATGAGATGTAACCTGAAATGAAAACTTAACAGAAGGCTTGCTTACAGTAAAGAAGTAGATCTGTAACGGAGTGGAATAATGTTTCATGGAGTTCTTATTTGTATCAGTATTGTGAAGTTGTAGACTATGTATTTAAAATAGAGGTTACTAGAAAAAACCAAACCTGACTAGATTAGTGCAGTCAGAAAAACAAGTGACTGTGATACTCAGCTCATGTTTCTGTTTCCAAATACAGATCCTTGAAGACCTAGACGAGCAGATGTATATCATCACTTTAGAGGAAGAAGCGATTCAGAGGAGGCTTAATGGTATGCTTGTTCCGATACTGCTTCAGCTACAGAGTGGTTCTGGTCATGAACACTGATCTCACAGTTACGTAACCCTTTCTCTGAAAATAGAAAATTTCAACATCTTGGTGTGTAACAATCATTCTAGGCTGCCATTTCATTCCTCACTGTGTTGTTCAAGATTGGTTCGTGTGTGTTGGTTTGCTTTGTGTTGGCTTTTAACATGTTCATTGGCTCTGGTATGTGAATATTCTGAGACTGAGAAAGCAAATTGGGTAGTTGACCAGACCCAACACCCTTACTGCAGAATATTTTGGGTTGGTAAATGACTGTATTTTAGCTTTGCCTGAAGAACAGGGAACAGTGAGCAAGTGACTCAACTTCCTGCATTATGACTTTTGTTTTTTATTTGGAGGATTTTTCTCTGTTTCAGCTCATCATTATTTAGAATCTTCGGTAATAATTTATTATACAGCAGAGCACTCCTTTATATTCTAGGAGCTATTTGGTGAATTTAATAATTTTAATAATTCTATTAATTATTACAGTGACTGTCCAAATATTTTAGACTTCTTGTATTTAGTATTACAGTTTTGCACTTCTTGATAAGGTGTTTCTTTGTTGAAGTATTTCAAAAGCAGTATGAAGGTTTGGCTTCTAAGAGAAAGAGTATTGCAGCATGGCAGGCACCAGTTATGGAAAAATATATAATTTCTGTAAACCTGGAAATCATGTTGTACAAATTCTCTTCTGAATTGCTTTTAACTGCATGGAGAAGCCATCCATCAGAATTTATACAATTGCTTCAGGTTGGAAAACCAAAGAGTAGTCATGTCATGACACATCTACGGTTGTGTTATCTTGTGACTTATTTTTAGCCTTAATTTTCTTCATTTCCTGACCTTCTCTCTTACTCTTCAGTCTTCTGTCATGTATCTCAATCTTTTCTTCTTTCAAGTCTTGGTAAATCTCCTTTCGAAATTGCTTGGTCAGGGAAAGTACCTTTGATAACAGTAGATGGTGGTGATAGTCTTTATTCCAGCATATAAAATTTGTTGAGGAGTAGTGACTTGTTTGTGCTAAAATCAGACATGGTTTCAGTTTAAAAGTAATGTTCACCTCTGCTGTTTTGGGAGCTTAGGTTTTTATACTGACATGCATATATATAGGCGTACACATACAGACATGAATGTCTTTGAAGCTGTTGTGGGGTAATTATAATTGTGCTGTGTGTTTGAAGTTAGCTAGCAACTGTAAAATATTTGTTACTGAATATTTTATGTTGTCATGGTGATTGTGCTTATGTACAAGAAAAGTGATACAGAAAGATGACCCAGTAGTTTTTCAGGTATCTATTAGTAGTGCAGAGTGCTTTCCACTATTCAGGTAGATAATGTGGTTATTTAGGTGATGATTGTCTGCTGGTTTTCAGCAGTTCCTCAGAATTCAGTAGTAGCACTCATGAGGTGGAGCTGGTCTGTTTGTAGGCATCTGTTAAATGGATCTGGATGTAGGACGTGTGCAGGTGGCTCCCCTAGCTGCGAGCCGAAAGACTGGATTCTCCTTCAGTGAATCGGTTCGTGTTCACCGTAAAGTGGAACTGCAACCCACCCATGTTCCACAGAGCTAGGCTGAAAGATGTGAGGCTGAGCTGTCCTTGGACAGGAGAGGGAACAATTCTTCTGTTTCACATGCTGAGGGAATGGTATTGACACCATCTGAAGGAACGCTTGAAAAACCATATGTTGGTGTATAGAGAAAATTAATGGACTTAAGCTGAGAGGTAAATAAAATTCTAAACTTGGATATAGCATGTAGGTGGAGGGCAATATGTTATATGCCCAAGAAGATGCTCTGCAAGATTTTTGTGAGTAATTATTTTAGTCATTATAAGTATGGTTCTCATTTATGTGGCAAGCATGGAAATCTTCATCTTTGCTGCCAGAAGTCTTTCTAATACATGCAAATTATGCTATGAAAATAGATACTATTTTTGCCAGAACTATGAAGACTGATGCTTATCATGTTTATTGTGTTTTTAAAAATGTGTACAAATGGAGATGTGGTGCGAATAGCATCAGCAGATGTAGTGGCGTGGTGTTAGAGGCCGTATTCTGTGACTTAACGTTTTGCTGATGTATCGGAGCAGATACATTAGGCTACTGGTGAATTGTGTCATGGCTATTGCATCTCTTCCACAGTTGTGGTGATGGAAATATGTGTGCCTAAGTAAACCTGTGGGACAGTTTGGTAGTGAAGTGTTCTGAATAAACACTCCATTTTCATGTATAACCAAACAGTTGAATTTTCATTAAAACTGAAGATGACTAGAGCAACAGGCTTAAGTAATACTTGGTGATTGTCAATGATGACTTTTCTTTTTTCTTGGTGGAATAATTGCTGTCACGCTCCTAGCACAGCTTTACCCTGTCCTAATTAATGTTTCCTCAGGCTGTGCCTGGGCATAGGGAGGGTGTAGCATGAATCGCTGTTCCCGCTGAAGAGGCTGGGAAAAGCCTCTGTTTTTGGAGGACGAAAATAATGTAGCTGTGTGAGCGGGTGCCCTCCTTGATTCATATAGATGTAACTATTGTGGCAGTGATGCAGTTGATAGAGTATTCGGTAAAGCTCTTCAAATTTGAAAATAAATCTAACTCTGAAACTGCCTGTCTTCTTTGTGGAAGCTAATTTTCTTCCATCTCTGATGTCTGCAGTGTGTTATTGAAAATGGGAGGAGGAGGGAGGGGAAAGCTTGATCGTGTTATCTACCCTAGTATTTTTATCTATTGAAGAGATACTGGGCTTTGGGAAAATGGAGCTTTGGGAAAATGTTTGTTTCCAGTGTATTATATTTCAGTACCCACATCACTCCTACAGTCGAAGAATAAAGCTGGGACTTTTTTATATTAAAAGAAAAAAGTTGCCTTCAGCTATTAGTTTTCCTGAATCCAAAGAGACGGGTGGGGTAGGATCAAAAATACTTACTTGATCAAAGTTATTGGCTCTGAAGGTATCCTTACCTATGTAAGGAAGATGAAAGGTGTTGTTTTTATTGCACGCTAGTAACAGTGTAATTTTGAACTAATTGGTGTTGAACTGCCAATCACCTAGGGGGAATGCAAATAGATACTCTTACAATTTCCTTTGAGGTACTGAAATCTTATGTCGGGGCTGGAAGAAAAACAGAATAATACCGTTAAATTGACCTTAAATGAGCTGCTTTGTGGCTTTCTTGGAGAATCCCTTCTAACTTTTCATTGCTAGTCCAAACAAGTCTCGTCTACCAATTTGATTTATTGGCTAGACAGTGCTGACATTGAACTTTGTGCGCGTTTGAAATAAAGCTAATGTTATAGAGCTTTTAAGAATTTAGCTGCATCCTTTTCAAATACGCTTTTGACTGATCTGAAACTTTGCCTTCCCCTCTTGTAAAATATCCTTTTGTGTAGCAACCTGTTGTTTGCCACTGTTTTTAAGGAGGAACTGCAACAGTGCTGAAATATGATTCAGAATTTCTACTGGAGTGTCTCTTAGGGACCTAATGTGGTCACACTGACTTTGTTGGAAAGATTCCTATGAATATCAGTGTGTTGAGCTCTGGATTTTTATACTGAGTTGGGGAAACAACATATATCTTGAATAAAGCTTTTCATCAGAGACCCCTAAATCAATTATGGAGAAGAAGAAAATGTCAAACGCTAACCTGAATTTTCTTGCTTCTTCAGCTGCTTCCATTTAAAGACTTCCATTCTGGAGACTTTATCCACTGAGCTCTATATAGCTATCCTTTTTCTTAACTCATAGTGATTAGTCATTCTGTAAAACATGTTTTAGATTTTTTTTCAGAGGGAATGAACACAGAAGCTTATTTTCGTAATGATAATGAAAACTTTTTTTTTTTTAAAAAACCCACCTTTTCTAACCCACCCCCCATATTATAATTACTGGTTTAAACACTAAGAAATTAAACTGGCATTCGTATTGCAGGCACTTCAAGTGAATAGAAGTTGTTACAAAACAGCATTTGTAGGTTACACTGGTTAGTCCTGGGATTTGAGATATTTATATGTTTGAAGCCACTGCAAATATTAGCACATACACATTATATCACTGATACCAAAGAGAAGTGTTTAGGCATAGCACAGAGGTTATGTGTTAAATGCAAAAATGTGTGTGAAAGAAGCAGCTAATTAAACATTTAAAATTTTTTTGAAACAGTTGGATGCCTCCTTGACTGCATTGAACAAATCAGTATGAATACTCTGAAATAAAAAGAGTAAAAGTTTAAAAAAAGTCCGAGAAATACTCTTGTATATCTTGGTTTTCAGGTAGGGCCTCACTGTGCTGGAATATGGAGAATGCGTGGGCTGCATGGGATGAGAAATTTACCTTCTTACCTTGTGCTGAGATTCCTGGATGGATGAGCAGACAACAGAAAATAAGGAAATAAAGAGACTGGAATATAAAGTAGTGTTAGTGTGCCAGCAACCAAAGTGCTATTTAGTTTTTATAGGCACATGATCAAGATATGAAATAAAAATCTGGACAAGACTATTAATCTCATAGAAATTTATCAGAGGGTGTTTAAAAAAAAAAAAAAAGTGTTTGGAACATGGTGCTATTACAGGTTAGCCCGCAATCGAAGGTGCGGCCAAGGGTAGGGAATGGCCGAGGGGTGAAGGGTGTCAGTGTAAATCAGGAAAGAAGGTAGCAGAGGGGACTTAGGGTTTGTTAAGACCTTGAGCTGTCACTGCCACAGACTCTGTTTTTGCAGACTGAGATTGGCCTGGAATAGACAGGGAAAATATGAGCCTGCATAACTTATTTTCAGGTGAGATTATTCAGAAATAAAAGGGATGCAAGTGGGGCAAAGATGAGAGTGGAGAGTGTTTCTTGCTTATCCCAGGAAGAAGACTTCCAGTTTGTGACTGCAAAGAGTAAAGACTCAAGTGGAAATAATGAGACTGGAACTGAACAAGCAGATCTCTGGTCAGCACATCGGAGCTGTATCAGTGCTTGAACACTGTGCAGTGTTTGTAGAGGAACTGGAATCAAAGGAGAGAAACCACAGTGCACTTGCACCGGAAAAGATGGGTGGCTGGAAGAGAATGGGAAGTTGAAGAGAAGGATGGAGGGTGTGTGTAGGGAAAGGAGGAAGAGTAGCTTGCAGGCAGAAGATGAGCAAGGGAGAGAGGAATCAATATTATGGTTGTCAGTTTTGAGCTGGTGTAGAGGTGAGTTTGAGGAGCCGCATAACAGGGACATGCGTATACTGTAGACTCTAAAAGGGAAAGCGAAAGGATGTGCTCTCGTGGGTGGTTGTGAGGACGATCCGATTGTGGTTGTCAGAGGGAGGCTGACCAGAAAAGGCAGACTGATGCGAGGAGAAGGTACGTCAGCAACCCGCTCAGCAGTATGGAAGCGGAGTTTGCTGGGTAAAAAGGAGTGGGCAAAGGGAGGAAGAGGCCGAAGCTGAAACTGGAGCTCTAGCCACCAGCGTACTTAGTCTGGAGGCAAAGGTCCACTTTGTCTTAAAGTTGCTAAATAATAATGCCCTTGCAGGGCATCGAGAGGTTCTTTACGTCTTGATACAGGGATGATATAGAGACACCAGAATGAGGCACTTGAGCCATCCTGTGTCAGGCTGCCACACCGTAACTGGTTTTTGGCCTTGGGCGGCAGTTCAGCAGGAGCTGGTCCCTTACTCCGTGCAGCAGCTGGCCAGCAGAACAGGCTGGGAAACCACTGATGCGTCAAGCTCTCTGGTTAGACAGAATGAGAGGGTTCTTGACTAAGGCCCTCTCCCTTCAAAAGTAGTTCAGGAGTCTCAGAGAAACACCTGCGGTTTGAAGCCAGAAGTGCTAATGTGGTGCTTGCTAAATCAGAATTGTCACAGCGTGTCTTACAGTGCTATAGTTAGTCTCATCCAAAAGAAAATACTGTCTTCTGTTTTAAAAGGTGTATCTTCCACGGTGGAATACCAGACAGTAGAGTTGGAATGGGAGCTTGAAAAAGTGAAAAGCAAGAAAACCAATCTAGGTAATAAATTTTTTTCTACTGTTTCTTGGGGATTGCGGTTTAATAAATGACTTCAAGATACTGTATTTAGCTTCTAGCGGTCACTTGACTGATTCCAGTTTGTTCAACCAAATTTGTGCATTTGCAGTCCTTTCAGATTGTCGTAGTTTCTACAAATGCATCACAGGGAATCACTGCACCCTTCTAACAGACAAATTTAAATAGGGATTCTGATTTGGATCTTATTTTTAATATAATTTTAGAGAATTTGTAGCACTCTTAATTTCCTTGTGTGGAGCTCAATAGCACGATCTCTTCATATATAATGTTATGCTTATGATTGTTTGGGATAATATAAGATGTTACTTTTCTCTTTTTTAATTATTTCTATAAAAGTCAAATTGTTTCTAAGAACACTAAAATAATTCTTAGCAGGTTTGTGCACTTTTAAAATGGAAAGTGATATTTCTGGTAATGGCAGCCACTCAACAGGAATCTCCTTACTTACTCAAAGGCTTGCAGGATTTTGCATTTATTGGTGTGTTATGTGCAAAACTAAGAATGTGGTAAGAAAAAGTTGTTGGTTTTTTTTTTTAGGCACTCTAGTGGTGTCCGGTGAGTTAGTTTTGTCTGTCTTGCCTTATGTTAGAAGAGGAAAACACGGTTTAAATATTTGAAATTCCCTGCTGTCCCTTTAGGTCATACTAAAGTATAAATGTAAACAACATATTTTTAAATTCCGTATATTTTAAACTTTACAGAATTGCTGTATGTCAGGTAGAAAAAATGTTACGGTGAAACATACCTGTAAACAAGGAAGACTTTGTCTCCCCAGCCTTTCTCCAGAGAGGTTTCTTATCTTTGGCATTGCTTTGTACAGCTCTTCAAGGTGGACATTTTCGTGAACTGGTTGGTGTTGGTTCCAGATAAGATTACTTTTGTTACCTATAGTTATAACAAGAGCTTACAGGTAGCTGAATGACTTTTATTTGTTTTGTTCTAATGTGATCTGCAGTATTAAACTTCTGTTTTTCTATTCTGAACAGAACGGCGGAAGAAAGCTTCTGCTTGGGAAAGGAATTTAGTTTATCCAGCCGTTATGATATTGCTACTGACTGAGACGGTAAGAATCTTTCCTCTTTTTTTCTTTTTCCCCAACAAAAAGTACGAAGAATTCTTTGGTCATTTGGGGGAATTGTTTTAAAATTTTGGAGTGATGTGTGTTTAAACAACAAAGTTGACATACTTTTCTTCACGATTTTAAAAGAACGTTATGATATCTGGTGAGGCTAAATGTATACATTTTTTTAAATGTGGAATACTTTTAAATAACAACACTGTTTCTACTTTTTTGTAGTCCATCTCAGTCCTCTTAGTTGCTCTCAACATTCTTTACCTGTTGGTTGATGAGACTGCCATGCCAAAGGGATCAGGGGTAAAGTAAACTTCTCTCGTGATTTTTGTCACTTCAGTAACACACTTTTGTAAGGGCTCCAAAGCAAGTGAGAACTTCTGCTTTAATAACATTGAAACTAATGAGCCTCAACCTTGACTTTGCTTCTAGGTTCCGGCCTTGTGCATGCATAAACATTTATTATATGTCATGTTACAGTGAGTTCTTAATAGAACTACTCCAGAACCTTTATGAAGATACGGTCATTCAGTAAAGTAAATCAGTAATCTGGAGTTTGCATTTTACTCATGTCTCCTACTTTCATACGGTCCAGAAATGTTCAATTCAAGAAAACATGTTAAAAACCAATATGAAAAGCCTGTCTTGTGTTTGTGTTCCTTTTACAAAACATTTGTAACATTTGTGACATTTTTTCCTCCTTTGTGGTAAAAATACTTCAAGAAAGTAAAGAACAGCAGATTGAGTCGTAATTTCTTCAGTCATGAGGAGGGTTTTGTTAACTTGGCAGTGCCTTCCCCTGCCTATAGCGTTCAGTGAGCTTGCAGAGCAGTGAAAGATGTTTAGTGGTGACAGCCGCTCTGCCCGTGGTATTGCGAACAGCTAGAAGCGTCGTCTTTTGAGACCTCGCATTTTAGCTTCAGAAGGAATGGAGTATCCAGAAAATGCAGCATGGTGGGTAGGTGCAGTGTGCATGAAAAACGACTCGTTACAGCTTCTGTCTTAGCAATGTGTTTCGCTCCAGTCTGAAAGCTGGCTGGTGCAGTTGCACGGGATGGCAGGCTTGAGGGTTAGAACAGCAGAATGCTCCTTGAATACTGAATGGGGAAAAGGCTGTATTTCATGTAAGATGTTAGGTTTTTTGGTCCTGGTAGAAGTTACCTTTGTGAACAGTTGCCTGTATCTTATTAAATTGCGCAAAGTATTTTTCTCCTTGTAGGGGCCTGGAATAGGAAATGCCTCCCTATCCACCTTTGGTTTTGTGGGAGCAGCACTTGAAATCATTTTGATTTTGTATCCTTTCTTTAAAAGTTCTGTCTGTTAACAAGTATTCTGTCTTCTTTTCTGGGACACTGGCAATTTACTAAGACACTTGCCTGGAAGGAAGAGATAGGTCAGTCCTTCTCAAGCACTTGAAGTGTTTTTTGTTTTTTTTTGTTTTTCCTTTGGTTCTTAAGACTTCTAGGAGACTGCTGAGAACTTGAGTGAAACTTGCATTCCTTGGAGGTTCCTTTTTCCTTGATTCTCACAGCTATCTTATGGTGTCCTCTGTCGTCGGCTTCTACAGTCTTCGGTTTTTTGAAAATTTCACTCCCAGGAAGGATGACACAACTATGACAAAGGTGAGGTGAAGTCGGGGATGGCGAGGGCCCCCTCCTTGCTTTCTTGCCACCCAAGACAAACTGATTCTTTTAGTTAGTAATTGCCCTGAATGGCTCATTTGCGGTGATCAGTATTTGTTTGTAAGCTGCGTAAACACGAACTGGAAGATTTTCAAACTGCTGAATAGAGTGGGAAAAAGGATGTGCTCTGTTTAGTTTGGATGGCATCCATTCACTTGTAAAAAGCTGGGAATAGCAGAGCTTGTTAACTAGCTATAGAAAAGCTAGTGAAAGAACTTTTTTCAAAGGAAACGTATTGCTAATGAGTAACTTTGACTGTGCTAACTGTACTTCAGCGAGCTTGTTTGAAATCTGAAGAACTTGGTTGCTAGAAGTAATACAGACAAAGTAATTCAAATTTGAATAATTAAACTGAGACTGAGGAGGTCTGTTCAGTAACATTTTGCAGTCTGAGGCTAATTTGACTTTCTACAATTTAGCCCTGGCTTCAAAATAACAAACGCTGTTACCTAATGTGCAGGAACCAGCTTGGGTTTTTGGCAAAATATTCCCACAGCTGATAAGGGGAGGTGATCAGTAACCAAGGAACAGATGTTGAATTTAATTACTTTTTTCAGTATGTTTCATTGTGTGTGTTTTGTCGTCTTTTTTCTTTAAGTAATGGATAAAGACATTTTTATCTTAAATTATTGGAAATGAGAATGTAGGTAAAAACCATAGAATGGTTATAGTAGATAGGTAGTAGGGAGTGGTACTGTTCTCAACGTTTTCTGTTATTTGTTTACAGTACACCAGGAATAGCGTAGCAATATCTACCTACTTTTAAGAAGTTTTCTGTTTGTGTTTTTTTCTTTTGAATTCTGATAGAATTAGAGCTGAAGGAAGTGATCCCTTGTGAGAGAAAGTTTCAATTTCTCTTTATAAAGGCTTCACAAAAACTAGAGTAACATCTAGTTAACATCTAACAGCTGTGAATTTTTTCATACTATTTAAAGTAGTCAACAGGCGTTCGATTGAAAGGAAGCTCTTTGTTGTAATTTTTTAAATAATGCTAATCCTGCAAGCAGTTACATACAAAGCTTAAGCTGATGTATCAGTCATCTATTCTAAGCACATGGAATGGGTCTTTTATAAAAAGTCTGCAGGAATGAAATAAACACTTGATGCTTTGCAGCATGGTAGTTTTGAATTATTTTGAATCAAAGTGTATGTAACACTTTGATTAAAATCAAATGGTTACATACTTGGTGTATTTTTTAACTCTTCTCTTGGATCATCTTCATCCTGTGTAACACCATATGGAGAAGTGTGACAGAAGTAAGCAAGACAAACAATATGTTATTGTAAATTGCTTTGGGTTCAGTTTGAAGAATGTAACTTTCCAGAATTCTTCTTGTTCATCTTGACCACTGTTTATCTTGTTGTGTGGTGGTGTGTGGTTTTTTTTTTTTCCTTCAGCAATCCCACTTACAATTTAAATGCTGTTTGTCACTTTCCAACAGATCATTGGAAACTGTGTCTCAATCTTGGTGCTGAGCTCTGCTTTGCCAGTGATGTCAAGGACACTGGGTAAGTGAAATGGAAATAGAAAACATTGTAGTAAAGGATGTTTCATTGAGTATTTTTAAAAAAAAGGATAGCCTGTAGCTGTACCTTTCACAGTGTGTATTTAATTTGCCATCGCTTTTGATAGAAATAGCATGTATGCGTGGCCTTCTCTTCTACCCAAGCTTAGAGCTGTCGAACATACATTCTACATAGATGAACTACAGAACATACATTCTAACAAAAGCTATTAAGCATTTACCAGAGAATATATTCTTTTTACAAAGGTAGGTCAGATTTTAAATTCCTTCAAACAGGAGATGATGAGAAGAATAGATATGGAGACTGCTTGTTATGGCAGTACAAAATAGTTTCGTCTTCACTGTGGAATTACAGTGCTCAGTTTTTGTGAAAAAATACATTTGGCAATTTCAGGTATAAAATTTGAAATAACGTGTAGTGCAAATGTCTTTGTAAAAACAGTTAATGACTCTTCATTTATTAAGTTTAGCAGCAATGATACCAGGCTACTTTCATTTTCCCTAAAATAATGTGCTTGCGTTCTTTGTTACTTCAGTTTTCAAATACAATAATTTGGAATCCAGCATAGTAAAACTGAGGAAGTTCTGATTTTATTGTTAAGACGTGGCAGTAGCGTTTGAAGTAGAAAATCTATTTTAACCAGTTGGAAAGACAGGATGTTTTGTATCTTCACTTTGTTTCATTAGGTAATCTTCAGCTTGAATTCTTGAAGTCAGGTTGCAAGTGTTTAAGCAGCGCAGAATACTTGCAGCTAATGTGAATATCTTTAAGAACATTAAACAGAACAAACCAAAAATCGTCACCTCAGGCTGTGTGACTCTGAAATACAAGCTTAGGAGTTTAAGCTCAGCTACACAGACCAGTAATGTCTACCCAGTGGTTCTGCAGCTGATTTTCTTTTCAACCAGAATACCGTCAAATCAAGAGTGGTTAATATTTTCCAGTAAACTGTACTGTATATTTTTCATGCTTTATATTTTCATCATCTACAGATGATGATTTTTATTAGATTCACTAGATAATTTCCATAACAAACAAAAAAACCTGTAATGCGTTTTGGAGGGTTGTATCTTAAAATACACACTCTAGAGCTCATGATTTAAAAATCTGTAGTAAAACTTCATAGAAATGCAAAATAATAATTCAAGCATTTAAAGTAGTGCAGATCTAAAATATAGGCAGTACAATGAAGTTCTGAGAAGCAAAACATTTCTAGCATGTAGAACAAGATGTTATGTTGAAAAATTAGTGGTTTGGAATAGGATTTTAACATTAGTATTGTGTCCCCTAAGCTACTGCATTCATCATTTGTTTAAAAAAAATTAAAATAATTGTTAATGGTCTATGAGATTAACAGTTCATAATAAACGGATTTTGTGGAACTAAGTATACGTGCTGGGTGCATTGTTGTCTCATAGGAAACAGATTAATGGTAAAACTCACTTTAAAAAAAAAAAAAAAAAGACGACTAACACATGAAATTCCTGAATAGTTTGCCATAGAGATAAATAAAAGAAGAAAAAAGATGGAACAATTAACACACAGCTAACAAACGCGGAGTCACAGCTGTCCAAACAGGATTAATAGAGTGTGTTAGGGTACAGTGAGTCATGTGGTGCTTTGCAAAAATATCAACATGTGTTGCACTACTTGCTACTGCCCTGTGGCACTGAACAGATGAAAAGAAAGAAATATGTTAAGCAGGTTCAGAGTCTTTTCACTTTATTAAAAAAGTGAGTTTCTAAACTATACAGAAGACGCTAGACTTTATCATTGTACAGAGTTAAAAAAGCACAGTTATCTAATACGTGTACTGACCCTTTTCAAGTTTTAAAAATGGAAATACAAGAGTTTTTTTGTGTTTTGTAGCATTCTCGTTAAATATGTAGGTGGTGGATGTCTCTAATCTGTTGTTCTTTTAGAAGTCCAGGAAAGTTTTTAATAAAAAAAGTTATTTTACTAAAATAAGTTAACTCATCTTTTGCAGAAGTTTTCAGCCCTTTAGTGGTCCTTCTTGAGCAGTTTCCCACCAGCACCATATTGCTAACCACTGTGAAACAAACTGGGAAAAGATCCTGTAATAACCAGGAATATAGAAACCAGGAATTTCAAACAAAATTGAATTTTCTAATACAGAAGAGTATTCCTAGATTTCTTCTCTTGATTATTATAGTTGAGTAAATAGTGATTTAAAACTTACTTGTATGTACAGTCTAAACCCAGGGGTTTTTGTTCTTGTTTTTTTTTTTTTTAAGCCTGAACAATTCTTTAATATTTTCTTTGGTAAATTGTAACCAACTTTATTGGGTACATATTTGTGTCCACTAGAGGTGTAGCTTTCTGCTCGCTTGCTGAGTGGTCTTTCACTTTGCAGCCTTGGGAATTTTTTTCTGTGGGCTGAACAGACACTGCTGTAAGACAGACAGCAAAAGCTTTTCAACCCTTCTCCCCCACAAACTTACCAAATGGTACTGTGTCACATTTTTTACTTCTGATGAGCAGTGACTTTTTTTATTCATAAGAGGAAAATGAATATAACTTGTGGACAATATTTTCCCTGCCTGTTCTAACAGATGTGTCGGGCATCACTTTTGTTAGTCCTGATCCCGCTGTTCCATTGCTAGCTATTCTTTGGAACTCCTTTGTGTCAAGGAATATTTCTGCTTTCCCAGAGAACTCTTTCCTCAGTGCTCTACCTGTTGTGTTTCTTTTCCTTTAAGGATCTGGAAGCCTGTGCGTTCAAACTTGACTTTCTCAATTTTCGTCTAGCTCCGCAGTCTGACTGAGACACTCTGCTTCTTTGAAAATATTCCTAAGGACACTGTCTGTTTGGCTTCAAGCGTGCAAGCAGCTCCGTGTTTATTATCCTTCATCTGCTTACCGGTTGATTCAGCCAGCCAGTTTCTTCTTCTTCTGCTAAGACCTTCTGTGCTTTTTTGATATTTCTCCGTGCCTCTCTTGCTATTTTGATCAGCTTCAGTCTTTTTGTTTTTTTTTTCTTCTTCTTTCACCCTTTGAAAATTCTCTTTCTTTTCGTTGTCTTCATTTGGGCATGTTTTTCATAGATACTAAATTTGCTTCCCCTATTTTTTTTAATTGAATTGACTGATGCTGAGTACAAGAGGCGTGCATACCTTTTAACATTGTGATAGCTGGCTGCCAGTCTTGGGTATCAAGGTACAATGAGATTCGGGAGTGCCAGGTTGACCCTTGAAGGGAAGGTAACTGACCCTTAGTTCTGTCTCTCTCCATTTATTATCACTGCTGAAGTCATAGTTCTTAAAAGCCCCCAAACCCTTTTAGAATAAGAGGACAGAGAACTCGCTTCCAGGAGCTTCAGAGCTATGGTTATTTTCCAATTGCCTAGTTTTCTGCTGCCATTTTGGGTCTGGGGGGAAGTAAGCTTCCTTCCTTCGCACTGCTGGTCTTGGCTGTGAGAACGCACATCACTGCGACGGCGTCTGTGTCGGCAGTTGGTTTGGGAATGTAACGGCTCATCAGTCCTAGAGGACCGTTACTTGGGTGTCATCTCGATATTCCGCCCTTTATTCATTGCGGTCCTTGAGGCAGACCTGGCCAAGGAACAGCCTGCGGTTCTTCCTGGTCTGCCTCCTGGGACGGACCCTGTAGCGTGCAGACACTTCTACTTGTCGGAAGAATGTTGCTGACTTAGCTTTAGTGATTGAGTAGCCTTTGATGGGCACAAAGCCCAAGCGGCAGCGTCACGGGGTCCGCTGCGAAGATGACCTGTCAGCACTGTCAGTCAGTCAAACTCTCTTCCTTCTGTGCGAACGCTTGCTGGCTGTAGTGCTGGGTCGGATGTGGGGAAAAACTGCAGCTGGAAAAGTGTTGTAAACTTTGGTTTCAAAAGCAGCGGCTCTGAAAAAGCGCTTAAAAGGCTGAGTGTTTACTACAAGATGTTGTGGCTCTCGTGGAAAGGCTTTTTGCTGTCTGTATTGTTTTAATAAGAAAGCCCACGGTGTGTTCCATCATTTCTTGGAATAGTTAAGGATTTCGTAGAAACTGAGATTTCAAGCAGTGCTCATACCAATACTGATTTTTTTTCCTAGTTGTATTTATTGAAATTATAAAAGCAGCATTCTTATCTAGAAAAGACAATTTGCTTCAGCTCACATTATTGAAGCATTTTACTAGGTAACTTAAACATTTTGATTGATCAGTGTGTCTTACAGTTTTATAGTGGTCAATGAAATGGCAACTGACCTTGAGAACATTGTCTTACGTATTTAGCAATATGTCCTAGAGTGTGTTGTCTGAAAGAATTTTGCTTCCATATGTAAAAAGTAATAGAATGAAATTTTTGTTTCTTAAAAAATGTAATCGAGATTTTGATGTAAATCTTAAATGCGATTTTAACAGGAATCACCAGATTCGATCTGCTTGGAGATTTCGGAAGGTTTAACTGGCTGGGAAACTTCTACATTGTCTTATCTTACAACTTGCTCTTTGCTATTGTGACAACGTTGTGTCTGGTCAGAAAGTTCACTTCCGCTGTGCGAGAAGAGCTCCTGAAGGCATTAGGTAATACAGCACTGAAAATTTAGTTTGTGCTTGAATGTTTCCTTTGTCTCCAGCATTAATACCCTGATGTGCTACTGTTAAAGTTCTGTTACAACTCGGAGACCCTTTTATTGGTGGAAGTTTCTATAAGTTAAGGTGAGAATTCGTGGATTTGTGTTCTTCTTTTTTGAAGAGTTAAGAGCCAAGGTACAATATTGATCATAGTGATACGTCCTTGCACTTACTGATTTGCGGCTAGGTTTTCGGCCTTTCCAGAGCACAGAGACATTCTCAGTGCTACAGAGCAATTATTCCAAAATAAAACTTCAACTTGTGTGTGGGTTGGCTTTTTCCTCTTTTTGTTTAAAGCAACTTGGTAATTTGCTCAAAATAGTTTAGTAGAAGTCTTAGCTGCTTTGTTGTGATGCTTTTTTTTGAGCACCACATGTTCAGAAGATTTTTGTACAGAATATACAGAATCTTAGTAACTCGCTGTGTAAAACCTTTACTTTATATCAGCAAAATTTTGATCGAATTGTGCATTCATGTTTCTTGGCCATAGAAGAAAGGCATGAAACGTATTTGATACTAAGAGGATCAAATGTACATATTTAGTAATTGTGTTGTTACTACATCTTATCTTTAGTAATTAATGAAGCTCTTCCTCTTTAGAACCATGGAGCAGTATTTGCTTAAATTGAGAGAACTGATGGTGAAACTTCAGGGTTGATTTATAACTGCGGGTTCAGTTTGGAGGGTCTCAAAGGTACTTACACTGGTTCTCACTGGTTACTGCTTTCCAGAGCTGTGACCCTGGTGAACAAAATCCAAACCTTTCCTGGTGGCAATTGAGTTAAAATTGGACCTGCCAGATGGGGAAATGGGAAACAACTGATAGTGCAGGAGTAAAACGAGTCATTCTGTGATTTTGTGTTGAGTTTTGAAGCTCCAGGGGAACAGATCAGTGGGCCAGGCTGTGTAAATCTGTCCATTGATTTTTATACTGAAAGTATCTTCAGAGAAGTTCCATTGTTGATTGAGACAGATATATGATGCGAGTATGATGTATTTGACATTATCCCTCAGCTTTTAGTTAGGGTCACTTTATGAGAAGGCCTTAATTTGTCTCTTTCGGTTGACCTTTTTGCGTAAGCCTGTTCTTTTTGTGCAACTGTTTTGCCTGTAAAGGGATTACTTTGTATAATGCAGTGGGTGTTGCAGAGCTCTGAAGGAAATAAATTAACAAACATCTGTCAGCATGGGCTTATAGCAATAAGTCTGGTAAAACTTTAAAGTTTCTGTCTTAAAGCAAATGATGCAAAAGATTTATCTTCATAATTCATGGCACTTTACTGTATTAAACATACAGTGTTTGATAAAAAAACTATGTATGTTGAAAGCAGATCAACAAACTTCAAAATGCAAGGCATAGTAGGATAATGGTCACTGGATGGCATCATTCTAGTGGATTTCCTAGGGATTTTTTTGGCCTCTCGCTATCACATATTGTGTGATTTTTGCGTAACTGTTGTGATCAAAATGGAGAAACAAAGTAATTGGTAAAAGGTTTGCATTTGACGCAAGCAGGGAGTTATAAATCCTGAAGAGCGCAGGTTCCTGACACAAACTGTGTTTCCTTTCAACGCTACGCAGAACAGACAGTGTCTGTTAAAAATTGTCACGTGGAATTCAAAGAATGAGAACCAGAATTTGTGTGCCCCTTGCTCCCCCATGCTGAAAACTGCGACACTGTGGAGTAGAAGTTGGTAGAGCATCATAGCTAATTAGTGGGAGGTAAAGTCCTGCTGCAGGCCTGTGGCCGAAAAGCCATGTAATATTGGGACTTACAGATAATACAGTATTGAGTAGACTGTGGGTTTTTTAGTAGTGCGGGCAATTTTGGAATTCCCATGATGGAAAAAACTTCCCTTGGTACGCCATGGCACTTCAGTAAAAGGCTCAATACCGTCTGCACTAAATGAACAAGAAGCTCCTTCTGTTCTTGATACTTAATTTTAGAGACTTGATAGGAGGCTTCAGAGAGAAACGTAGCAAGTAAGGAAGGACTGACATCATGCCTCTTGTGAAGAAAATATAGTTAAATTTACCATCTTTCTCCACACCCCCCCCCCCCACCGCCCCAAAAGAGCAGTTTAACTACTTGCCTGAGGCAGGATGGGAGACTTCAATTAGTACTTGTAGTAGAGAACTACGCCATAAGAACAAATGGCTGGAAATGGAGATAAACAAATTAGTAATAACATAGGTCTAAATATTACTAGACATGTAAACAGCTCAGAGATGTGATGGGGTCATCACCAATGATCTTAAGATCAGCAATGGATGCTTTTCAGAAAGATGCTATACTTGAAACATTTAGGTAATTGTTTTGGTCTTTGTAGGTTGACAGAGTGAAGAATTGCACATCTTTCTCGGTTCTTAACATCTAAGTCTGTGATTTAAGCACTGTGAAGTTTGGCTTCTCTTGCTTCCAGGCTTGTCCGTTGTGGTGGACTTCTCTCACTTAAACACCACTGAGGGAATTGCCCAGAAATAATTCTCACCTGAGCTCGAATGTCAGTGCTGGCCTGCAGCAAGTGCAAAGTCCTTCATCGCAAAGTAGAATTTCCTTTGTCTGTGTCCTATTGAATACCTGCATGCACGAAACGTGGGAGAATCTCAGTTTTAACTTAGTGCGTAATGTTTTGCAGGCTTAGATAAACTTCACCTGTCAAACAATCCAAGAGACTCGGAGACAAAGCCGTCTGCAAATGGGCATCAGAAAACACTGTGATCGACAATCACCTGCAATCAACAGGGCTGAAAACACCAACCTCGCGGCATTCCTGTCATCTCATCAGCATTTTAATATTGACTTTATTTGTTGATAATTTGGGTCCAGCCTTGTCTCATTTTTGATGCTGTGTGCTTCTGAGGAAGTTAGGTATAGCAGATTCTTCTCTTGCCAGTGAACTTTTGGTCTGCTTGTTTATTTCCCAGTGGGTTGATGCAGGAGGTGCCTTGAGGACTGGAAGTGGAAGAGAGTAACGTACTCCTCTTGATTTGCTGACAGTCTCACACCTTTAGATACGATCCTGCTGCCGTTTGAATGCACAGTGCCTCCTGTGTTACACAGACCCAGCTATACAGAATAACTCTGGGGGTTGGTTTAAAAAAAAAAAAAAAAAAAGAAAAAAAGATACACTTGAATCCCAGTGTGCCCCTTACTGGAAATGTAAACTACCTGGAGACGGTGTCCTTGACAGCAGGTGAACAGGCTGTTTGTAGTCTAATGTCACAAAGCTTGCTTGGAAGGCCAGCGTTTTCAGCGTTCTGTTCGCAGCTGTAAATGTCAGGTTGCTTTGCTGGTAGCCGGACAACATCTTACCGAACAGAGTGAAGTAGGAGATGAAGATGAACTTCGGTGTTCAATCTGAGCCTGGTATGCTTTGTGAAAAGCTGTGTAGACCCAGTTCTTACAGTTGTGTAAGCCGTGGTGCTGTGGGGGTCGCTCACCCTAGCGAGTACATCCCTGTAAGTCTGTATGAACTACTGTGTGTAAGCTGTACGTGTAATCAATGCAAGTAGCACAGGCCTGGGAGGCTGCAGCTGCAGTTTTTTTACTGTCTTCTTTAGTTTGAAGTAAATTATTTCTCTGATTTTATAGCATAATTACCAGGATTTCTGTTCAGTGGCATAATCCAGTGTCTTTCAGTAGCCTGTTTTTAATGTACACATGAACATGTATATAGGCCTTTATGTGTAGATATGGTAAATTAAATTCAGAGCTTACAGAGGTGCCGTAGGTGGCTTGGTAAGTACAACTTGTGTGTTCAGTCTCAGTAGTACGAATTTCGGCGGTGTTACAGTTTAACTGCTCAGAGGCCTTAGATTCAGGATCGCATCGGTGGGTGGTAATGACCTTCTTCTGAGCATTGCTGCAGCCTTAGGAATCCTTGAAGCAGTTTATAGCAAAGAAAACACCCCTCTGACAAAACCCCAAGTGTTTAGGATCTGGTTGCACTTTTGTCCTCCGCTGCCACAGGTAATCTTTGAGCAGATGGGAGCGGGGACGCCTTCAGTGCGTGCCCATTCCGTAGCGAGTCGGATAACATTCCTGTTGATTTCCCATTTCTGTAGAACAAGTGTGTCTGTCGGTAGTTGGAGGTCTTGCTGGTGATCAGTTGGTGACAACCAGCTCTCCAGTGTGGTTCTGAAAGAAGACAGACCCTGTGTCAGAAGCTCTTTGGCTGTTCTCCCGGGTGACTGCCCTGGGCTGTAGACCTCACTGTTCTCTGTGTGAATGGGAGCTTCCCCCCCCCCCCCCCCCCCCCCGGAGTGCTTCAAAAACCCAGCTCCAGTATACACAAGGATTTCTCCGTTGGCTTTTTTCTTTACAGGCTACCTTTTGTGACTTGAACTGGGGCATAATGTAGATACTAGTGTAGTAAATACCATGCTAGAGAGTTACTTTTTTTTGGTGTGATTAATATAAATTTAAGGCTTATTAAACTGACTATTGATGTGTTGTACTGAGTCTTGGAAGACTTAAGTAAAATTGCTCAATTTCATTACGCAAAGCATCTTTTCTGTTGTTTAATGCTGATGTTTTAGTGAGAAATCTTTACCTGAGTCAAAGTTCTGCAACCAAGAACAGGGAGTTGTAATTAAAAGTTGTTTTAAAATGCGTTTACACTTAAAATATTGAGAGATTTATTATTAGGGGCATCATTCAGGTATTCTCGAAGCTGGTAACCCTATGTATTAGCATTATAGTTAAAAATAACTGAAATGTATCCACTTGTTCATGCAAGTGATTGTGCGACCAAAATTGTCCTCGTGTCATAATGGGGCTGGTGAATTATGGTGTGTGAGGCTAGTTAGCTTTATTAAACTATTTCTATTACAACTTTTAAGACAGTTATTTAAATACACTCTGTGAAACTGAGGAAATGAATTTAAGGAATAAAGCTAGGGAGTGTGAACCAGCGTAGGTTTCGCTCTCCATGCTTTTGGAGAGATGGTTGTTCTGGCCTCGGTGACCCGAGAACATAGAGAAAGATGGGATTATAGCGTGTGTGGGGTTTCTGAAAGTGAGTTGGGCAACTGCTTACCTTGAGCAGAGGCAGTTCCTGCTGATAAGCACACAAGTTTCAGGTGAGGCTTTTAAAACTCTCTTTCAAAACAAATGTTACAGCCTTGCTTGTTCCCCCTCTCCCCGTTCTGTGGGATTCTGCAGCCGGAGGGGGGTGGGTTACGGTTGCGCTGGCGAGGACTTTACACTGGAGTACGGAGGGTGGTGAAGGTGCTGCTGTGTGGCTTCCAGGGTGGACGAGAAGTTCAGAACTACCCTGTGCAGCTACTGACAGTGTTTGGTTTGGAAATCAGCTGTTCATGTTGTGACACTGTCCACATTCAAACACGCCTTTGGCCTTGAAAGTGACACGCTACTGCAGAACTTCTTTATGGATGCAGTGCTGCAGATACCCGACGTGCAAGATGCAGGTCACTATGTACTTTTCACAGAAGCATGTGGTCACGTAAATACAAGCAACTGGTAATTCATTAATGGATATTGACAATACATTCCTAGTATTTTGACTCATGTAGAGTCAGGTGGTCTGTACCTTCAAGGTATATACAGCTGGTCTTAGTAACATTAACATCTGCCTCACTTCTTACGAGGCAAAAAGCACATAAATGCTTCCATCTTCAACTAGATACCACAGAAGACCAAAAAAGTAGATGTAGACTCAGTGTTTTAAGTTAGCCATTTCCTGGCTTTATTCTGTGTGGGTAGCACAATGTTATATGCAGTGGCAGAACTGTAATGTTGTGGGATTTCGAAGCGTAAAGCACACATAGTTATCACTTTAAGCTGAAAAATAATCGTGTTGGTTACTGTACAAGCAACAGTTTTTGCGTTCATAGGAAGCTTTGTTTACTGTCTGTAATGTGATGTGTTTATCTTTGGCCCTGCTCCTCCCATACCTTTGACCCTGTTGACTGTTTCAGTGTCATAGATATTAAAGGATTTGTCAAGTTGTTTTCCTTGTCCGGTTCCAAAGTGCCCCTCGGGTACCATGGTGGCCCGGCGGTGAGCGGCTGCCGAGGTGACGCCTTCTCCGGTGAGTCACTGGGAGCGACGAGTGCGGAGGGGCCGCAGCCCGTGTCTGCCTGTCCCACAGGGCTCTCCTGCTTGCCCAGACGTCTCTGCAGCAGCTGATGCTATGTTGGGTGCTCATGGGTGCCCACTGCTGCGTTGTAAAGACAAGATGGGCCTTTTTAAAAAGAATGGGCAATCTAAAATAGAAAGGAATAAGGCAGAAACAAAGAGCAATTGGCTGCTTCACGCCTGTGACTTCCCTTGAGTTTTGTGAGAACGGTCCAGGCTGTTTTCCTTTCTTTTACTCCCCTTCCAGAAGTGTGATGGGCAGCGGTCGTGTACATACAGTGGCTGAGCCTTACGCTTAGTAAGCTTAGATTTAAGCAGCATCTACATTTGCGAAATACCAAATACAGGAAGACAGCTAAATCCCGTTGTTTTGCATACACTCTGCTTTTTAACATAGCAGTTTGTCAAATCTAGGGGAAGTCATTGAAACAGGGACACTTAGTACACTAAGGTCATTTTAATAGCCTCTTTAAAGAAATGTCCTGAGCTTTGCTTAAAAAAAGGGTTGCTGTGAACCTTTAAATGCTTTAAGGAAGTAAGTTCACCTACCCCTAGTGTTTGTATTTTTGTTGGTATTCTAGTGCTGACTTGAGACAGTATTGCATACGCTGACTTACCTCCCTAACCCGTATGTGTCGAGCTGAAATCTTCAGCTCCTGAATATTGAACTCGCTGTTGGTGAACTGGCAAGTTCTTTCAGTCGCATTAATGCCACTTCAGCTTCACAGAAATGTGGCTCTTGAATTCTCCCTGCTCAGGGAGAGCCATCACCCAGCTGGCGAGAACCTCTGCCACCTCCTCCTCCCTTGCCCAGTGCACTGGCCCGAGGGGAGCAGGCTCTGAGCTGTTGTGGGAAGCCCTGATGCTCTTGTTCTGCCCAGGGTGCGAGGAGATCCGGTGGTGTGTCCGGCTGCCACGTGCAGTTCTGCCTGCTGGGCTGGGTTACGTCTGGTGGGGAGCGCAGGCTCTCAGCTGCCGGAGGAAGGCTGTGTGTGGCCCTGCGCTGCAGCTTTTCACTTTCAGCTCTGATGTGTCGGCGCTAAGAAGCCAGCTGGGGTTTTCTGGTTGTACGGCTCTGTGCAGGCCGTTCCGTGTCTGAGGGCTTGCTGCTGTCGCAGGAGTGCTGCCTGGTTCTGAACAGAGCCGTGTCCCCCCGGAGCGTGGCCAGAGAGCATCTCCTGTGAGCTTCGTTTTAACAGTTAAAGCCTGACGGTAGTGGTCAGAATCGGAGGCAGGAGAACACATCCTGTGGGGAATTAACACCAAGTGTCACTTCCAGAACCCCCACTGTGCCCAGTAGCCAGGGAGGAGCTGGGGGGCGAATGGTGTGGAGCTCGCCTCTGCAGACAGTCTGTTCTCCATCCTTTTTCTAGTCGATCTCTAAAAGTCCGTATTGCTAAAAATATACTGAAAATCCTTAAATTCGTGAAAATCATGGGCTGATGAAACTTTTTTCCTGAATCTGGCCGTAATTCTTGAAGACATCTGACATCTTGGCTTGCTTTGATTTTTTTATGTTTTCAAGTCATTCACTAGCTTATCTGGGGGCAGTGATGTTCAGAACAGATACTCTGCTTCATGTAGACAAAACGTGAAGCAACAGAACAAGAAGAATCTAAATAGATGTGATGTGTGATCTGTAAGACTTCGTACCAGAAGGAAACCTAAATGGGAAGGTTTTTTTGAAATGTTCCCCAGCTGAAGCACCTCAAGCTCCCTTTCAAAGAGAGAGAAGAAACACGTGTCCATAGTATATGAAAGTTAATTTTATATTCTCCAAATATGCCAGTAATTCACTCACACTGAAAAGAACTTCAGAAATTCTTAAAATCTGTTTTGTGATTCACAGCACGACAGTATCCTTGACTTCAGATTTATAGAAGCTTGTGAACTTTTGAAGATAGCTCTGTCTTGGCAACAGAAAACCTGAGGAGCTTGCTAGTTCTGCATTAATTACCATATTTTTCTAAGTAACTTTTTCAGTTTCATTTATTGCTCATATTTTTTTTTATATACCTAGCATTAAATGTCTTAACAAATATAGAAGGTGACTCCAAACAGCCAAAGAGATAGTGTCAGAAATATCCTGGGAATGCTGATAATCCTGACATAGCTAATTCCAAGCTCTTTAAAAGCTGCATCTGTGTGAAGGCCTCACATAAACGTAGAAATTGGGAAATCCCAGTTCTTAAAGGCTTTAGGTATCCGACTACTCGTTTGTTCCTACATGCACCGTTTGGGATACTCATTCTGAATTGTTTCTAAATGTTTGTTGTGTATTAACCTCAAGTGTTGCTGTTGCTTCTCCCCCGTGACATCAGGTTTTATAGTCGGCGTCACCAGATGAAGCTCGTTGTTTGAACAGTGCTTGATTTTTGCATTCCTCGTATGTTCAGTGTTCCATAGGTACCGGCTATTGAAGCGTCAGGGCACTTGCTTCAATTTTAATATCTCTTTTCCCTCATAGTCTACACAGAGATGTTCCCAGTTAGAAACATTCCTTCATCATGAAAGTGTTAGTTTCTATTAATTTGTCTGTGCTTGATCTGGTCTTTACCACTAGATTCCCTTAAAACAATCCTGTCATTAGAGTGAGTCCTCTAACAAATTACCGAGAGCTCACGTAAGGTTTGAGTTGGGCGTGAGATGCGAACGGTTCAGTCAGCACCTATCTACGTGCCTTCAACTTCCCATAGTGAGGCAGCCGCCCCACTTCTCCGTGCAGCCGGCAGGAGACCCTCCGCAGAAGCTGCCAGACCGCCCGCTCCTCTGCGCTGTCCTGTGATGTGAGACTGCAGCTCGCGCAGCGCCTCGCTGCCTGCCTTGGCCGGAGATGGGCATGCGTCGTGTCTGCGGTGTGTCACTCCCGTGTTTTGGTCGGAGTCACGCTGCGTGGTGCGGAGGGGAGGCTCTCCATGGGTCTTTTCTGTACCTGCTCTGTTTCGTGTGTATGAGCAGGTCTTGGGCCTCCTCTCCCCGTGTCAAATGGTCACGCAGAAAAGTGGCGTGATGGTGGTGCCTGTGTTGTGAATACGATGGATCTGTTTAAATGCTGAAGGAGAAAATTCACTGGTGCGTGGTTTCTGTTTTCCCCCAGCCAGAAGCTTTCCCATGCTGGGCCAAAATTAGATTCACAAAATCTGTGCAGGTAACTTTCTCCTCCCTGGCTTTATGTAGCAAAACAAAGTGGAGCTACTTCTCATTTTTTTTTTCAAGGTAGGTTTCAAAGTATTTTTGTCGTCTTTAGCCTGACTCCTGCTATTTTAATACAAAGGGATAGAAAATGAAGATACATTTGGGTCATGGATTTGAAATCCCAAAGTGTATGTGAAACAGACAATACAGCTAGACTTCCTGTGCTTGCTTGTGGGGTCTGGAACCCAGCCCTGCGCTACCAAAATGGAAAGCGTGTATTGCTCTCGTCTCCGTGAAGCTTCGTCTGTAAACTCGCATTGAGGAGACCGAGCATGTTCCTGTCTCACCACTCGGGATCAGCTTCACGTGGGCGTGGGTGACGCAACCGTAAAAATCCAGTTCAGAACTAGTGCTTCTGCAGCTGCGGGCACTGCTGGCGCCGCAGCAATGGCAGCAGGCGCCTTCTGCTGCGCACTTCCAGGGTTTGCACTGCAGTGTTGCTGGGTAGATTTCGGTTTACCAAAAAACCCCCAGACTGCGCCTGAGGCTGGGAGATGCAGAATGCAATCCGGGGTCCCCTCGCAGTCTGATCTGTGCTTCGGGCTTTGCAGACTCCGCAGTCCTGAGCAACTGGTGGCTCTGTCACATGGATGTGTCCTGGACCAAGGTAAAATACAGCTGAAACAGTATGCTTTTAGCATTACTGTCATCGGAACCATTTTCTGTGTGCACACCTTCTCCCCACCAGACCCCTCCCGGTTTGTTTTGGGTCATCCAGAATTATGTTCAGTAATGTTCTCACTTGTGGATATTGCACTGTTACAAAATGAGATGCAAGTTCTTGCCGCCTTAGCCAGGTTGAAGTTTTTGTGAAAAGCCGTGGTAGTGTGTTTTTTCCTTTGTTTGAAATGTTACACTGAATGTTTTGTAGATTTTTCTTTTTTACTGTGTTTTCAATAAAGTTGAAGTGTGATTCGTAGTGGGGTTCTGCTGCTTTTTTTTGTTTATTTTAAGCAATGAACACCCCCCCCCCCATCTCTGTGGCATTCTAAACTATCCTGTCAGTGGTTGGTGTGGTTGACGTTCCCCTCTCTCCTTCCTTTCCCCCAATTTAACGTGCTTTTCAGATTCTCAGATGGTCAAGATTTTATCATACCTGAGTTATGATACATGGTGGAGGTTCCTGTACATTCAGGGCATTACAGCCCTGCGTTTGATGGGAGCGTGATTATTGTGATCTGGGATGGCTTGGTGGGACATCAGGATGGTCTGTGGTGGCTTGGGGGGGTGAGCTTGGGTGGTCCTGGCAAGTGGAGTCTGTTTATAGAGGAGCATGCTGATTATGTGATGTATCGGTCATTTTCGATAGCTTCACAGCTTGACTGAAGTGCAATTTTTATATATTAAAAACCTGACCACTGTGTTTCCTACACTATTTGCAACTTAAACAGCCTCACACTGCCCATTTCCTGGGAGGTTTTAGGCCTCTTCTGAAGTTCAGGAACAGCGTGGCTGGAAGGGACCTGGAGATGTCTGATGGGTTCAGCTGCAGGGGATCAGACACTGCTCTGGGTGTTTCCCCAGCCCGGCAGGACGAGCTGCCGTGAGCTTTCTGTGCTGTCTCCCGGCAGCATATGCCAGCGTTCAGCTGACCAAGGCTTCCTAAACTTCAAATGGGGACATCGAGTGCACCCTCAGCAAGTTTGCAGATGACACCAAGCTGAGTGGTACGGTTGAGACACCAGAAGGACGGGATGCCATCCAGAGGGACCTGGACAAGCTGGAGAGGTGGGCCTGTGTGAACCTCATGAGGTTCAACAAGGCCAAGTGCAAGGTCCTACACCTGGGTCGGGGTAATCCCTGCTATCAATACAGGCTGGGGGATGAAAGGATCGAGAGCAGCCCTGCTGAGAGGGACTTGGGGTACTGATAGACGAAAGGCTGGACATGAGCTGGCAATGTGCGCTGGCAGCCCAGAGCGCCAACCATGTCCTGGGCTGCATCAAGAGAAGCGTGGCCAGCAGGTCGAGAGAGGTGATTCTGCCCCTCTACTCTGCTCTGGTGACACCTCACCTGGAGTACTGCGTTCAGCTCTGGAGCCCTCAGCACAAGGAGGACATGGAACTGTTGGAGCGGGTCCAAAGCGGGGCTACAAAAATGATCCGAGGGCTGGAGCACCTCTCCTATGAGGACAGGCTGAGAGAGTTGGGCTTGTTCAGCCTGGAGAAGAGAAGGCTGCGGGGAGACCTGATTGCAGCCTTTCAGTACTTAAAGGGAGCCTATAGGAAAGATGGGGACAATCTTTTTAGTAGAGACAGCGGTGACAGGATGAGGGGTAATGGTTTTAAACTAAAACAGGGTAGGTTTAGGCTGGATATAAGGAAGAAATTCTTTACAATGAGGGTGGTGAAGCACTGGAACGGGTTGTCCAGAGAGGTAGTGGAGGCCCCATCCCTGGAAACATTCAAGGCCAGGTTGGACAGGTCTCTGAGCAACCTGATCTAGTTAGCGGTGTCCCTGCTCGCTGCGGGGGGGTTGGACTAGATGACCTCTAGGGGTCCCTTCCGACCCAAAACTTTCTATGATTTCTATGCTGTAGGGCTTAGTTTGCTTCTCAAGCAACCGTAGTGAGACAAATCTTCGCTTGCACCGGCTTTCCCCACACCTGAAAGGTCACGTTTCCCTTTATCTTCCACGTAAGACGTGACCCCCAATTCCCTCAACCACTTTATCTGGCCTCTCAGCATCTTTAGCTGCCTGTGGAGACCCTCGTGTGCTTCTAGAAATGCAGCACTTGGAACTGCACACAGACACCTCCGCGCTTGAGCCCTCATGTGACATCATGGCGTCAGTGCTTTTGTGTTTGGGGGTTTTGTGGTGGTGGTGTTTTTTTGCTTTCCCAACAACATTCATACATCCTGAACTTGTGTTCTCCAGTACATTTCTGGATGTCTTTCTACAGCAAGTCTCTACATTGCTACGTATGTAAGATGCGAGTCATCTCATACATGGGTTATTCCTACACAAGTGTGTAATTTGCTTGGGTTTTGTGACCCTACATTTTCGGCTTCCTATGCAGGATGGTGTCCTGGCACAGAAATGAACTGAACTGCCTGGATGTGATTCTCTTGTTGGCAAATCCCATTTCAAACACCAAATCCCATTTCAAACACCAGTTCTTTTTAAGCAGTTTGTACCAGTGTTTTTCTGGGAAATGAAACTGCTGTCTGCCCTTCCCCAGGATTTCCTGCCCCCTCCCAGTTCTGATAGGTTTATCAACTCCTAGTCCTGTGGAGGGTCACACATTCTGCACACATTTGTAGAGACAACCACCTCTGAAAGCCCTGGAGACAGCAGTGTCAATCAGCAACCGATCTGCAAAACACCTTTTCCCTAATAATTCTCTAATCCAGCCTTTCCCACTTCCATCTGAGGACTGTGGGCCCAGGCACCTGGTAGGGTGGTGGCCGCCTCACCTGATGCATGACAGTCTGATCTTGTTGGCATTATTTGGAAGCTTTCTATCATTTGTGTAGTTGATCAGTTACTGCCTTTTTAGGCAAAATTAATTTTCTTGTTACCTTGACATGTTGCTACTGCATTTTGATTTAGCTTCTTTTGCCTTTATGTGTCCATATGTCTCTTATGAATTACCTGTGGTGACCTGACTTAGTTTCAGCAATGCATAGCTGAAAAGTCATAGTCACGTTTTTATTTCTTTTGGAAGTGGTCAGTACCTGCTGTGGCTCCATGGTTCTCAAGTTCTGAAATGATCCTGCATCTCTGAGAGCCGCTTTTCTCCACCTGCAGCTACCTGGAACTGGTCAGAGTCACAGAATCATGGTATGTTTGGGGTTGGAAGGGACCTCTGTGGGTCATCTAGTCCAACCCCCCTGCCGAAGAAGGGTCACCTACAGCAGGCTGCACAGGACCTTGTCCAGGCAGGTCTTGAATATCTCCAGAGAAGGAGACTCCACAACCTCCCTGGGCAGCCTGTTCCAGTGCTCCGTCACCCTCAGAGGGAAGAAGTTCTTCCTCATGTTCAGACGGAACTTCCTGTGACTCAGTTTGTGCCTGTTGCCCCTTGTCCTGTCACTGGGCACCACTGAAAAGAGTCTGGCCCCGTCCTCCTGACACCCACCCTTCAGATATTTGTAGGCATTTATAAGGTCTCCTCTCAGCCTTCTCTACTTCAGGCTGAAGAAGCCCAGCTCCCTCAGCATTTCCTCATAGGAGAGATGCTCCAGTCCCCTCACCATCCTCGTAGCCCTCCACTGGACTCTATCCAGTAGCTCCTCATCTTTCTTGAACTGGGGAGCCCAGAACTGGACAGAGTACTGCAGATGGGGCCTCACTAGGGCAGTGTAGAGGGGAAGGAGAACCTCCCTTGACCTGCTGGCCACACTCCTCCTAATGCACCCCAGGATCCCATTGGCCTTCTTGGCAGCCAGGGCACACTGCTGGCTCGTGGTCAACCTGTCGTCCACCAGCACACCCAGGTCCCTCTCCACAGAGCTGCTCTCCACCAGGTCAGCCCCGAGCCTGTACTGGTGCATGGGGTTGTTCCTCCCCTGGTGCACTCTACACTTGCCCTTCATCAGGTTCCTCTGCGCCCAACTCTCCAGCCTGTCCAGGTCACGCTGGATGGCAGCACAGCCTTCCAGTGTATCCACCACTCCTCCCAGTTGTGTGTCATCAGCAAACTTGCTGAGGGTACATTCTGTCCCTTCGTCCAGGTCACTGATGAAGTTGAACAAGACCGGGCCCAGTACAGGCAGAAGCAGCAGCCAGGGTTCTAGTTAGTGAATGTGGCTGAAGGAAAAGAAAAAAGGTGTTTCTTGCTACAACTGTGGGTTGCAGCAGTGGGAGCCCTTGTGAGTGGGAACCTGTGCTCATCACATCAGGTGTAAAAAACCCCCATGAGGGATAATAGCGGGGTACTGCTGAATGAACACAATACCTGAAACAACTGTGGCTCAGCTTTGGGAAAGGGTAGTGAAAACGGGGGAAGGTGGGAGTGACAGAGAATAAAAATGCTGTAAGACTAAAGGTGAAACTGAATATAAAAGGGAAGCAACAGCACCCTTCTAACTTTTATTTCTCTAAATACAAGGTGAGTACCATGGTCAATAGAAAATCATTTGCTCTTGGGAGATCTGGATCTGAAAATGCTCAAGTTAGAAGTACAGGTGCTGTCAGCTATGTTCTACTCGGTAGTTCACTATGAGCTACATTTATCAACATTTGAGGATTTTCTTTTGATAATATGAGCAACAAAAAGGACAAAAACGTCGCTGTCCCAAGGAAAACACTTCAAATGCCTGAAGACAGGTATGATGAAACAAATGCGAACAAGAAAGCAGAACAGTCTGCCATGCAAACTGATGGCTGTTACCAGAAAGGAGACAGGCGGGAGGAACCGCAGGACTGAGTGGCGCGATACAGATGGGACAGTCAGAGATCTCTTGCCGAAATGCCTGAGTGAAAAACCAAACAAACCAGCCTGCAGTGAAACGATGGAAGGTAAATACATCAGCAATAGGCGAATTCAAATGTTCAGATTTTGTGATTGTATTTTGAGGAACTATCTCAATTTTGTCTGCAGCCTCTTTAACTGAGTAGAAGAAAGATGCTTATGAGGTAAATCTCTGAACGGTCAAAAGTTTTTAGTATTTCTGATTTGGAACAGATGGACCAAAATTTAAGAAAACAGAAAACACTCAATTGTGACTAAAATGACTGCTGTGTCTCAAAAAAGCATAAACAAGTTTACAAATGCAAAGCTACTAAAAAAAAAAAGAAAAAAAAGCGCCAACCAACCTGCATCTGGATCTTCTCCCCGTCAGTTTCACTTATTGATATTTCTTTTCCTTCCAATTGCTGAAACACATCTCGACTTGCAGCTATAGAATAATCAATCTCAGAAAAAAATTCATCTAGGTTGATGTTGTAAAAACTCAACAGTCGATTGCTGATCTGCTGGACCTGAAAAGCAAATCGACTGCTGTTAGATTTGGAGTTACTTACAGGCACTCCTTACACAGATGAACTGTGAGCGACTGGCCAAGCGGGCCTGATTGGCTGCGTGATCCGTGAAGTCTTGTTGCCATTTGCAGCTGGTGTGCAGTGCTGATTTAGAGGTGAAAAGCATCAGGTCCCCAGACTCCATGGAGGGACCGTTCTCCTTCAGAGAAAACAGTGTTTTCATCACTGAACTTTCCCAAGACAGATCATAGAATCACAGAATTGTTAAGGTTGGAAAAGACCTCTAAAATCATCAAGTCCAACTGTCAACCCATCACCACCATGCCTGCCAGGGCATGTACTGTTCTTAACCCCCATGGGTGCAGCACAGAGGGTCCAGCTGCGTTAGAGAAAGGAAGGGCAGAACTTGGTTGAGCACTGGGTTACTCAATGGGAAACCAGTGCATCTGCTGTGGGGTTAGCTAAAGGCGTGGTATCCCGTGAGAGAAGAGGCATCCTGGGTGGTGTCTTTGGCACCAGCTTTTGTGACCTACTGCCTTAAATACGTTTCTGTGTATTGCACACAGGCTGAAGCAATCTGGTCATCATATCCGAAGATGCTCCCGTCACTGCTCAGCAAAATAAATACCTAAAAGCAATGAATGCTTTTCTACATCATGTCCCCGAGTGCCATCCCAGCTCACTGTGGCCATTTTCTCTCACTGCTGCCATGCTACCTCAAAGTTCTATAGGCAGTCACACAAGTCTTGGACCAGTCTTTTGTGACTCTGTAAGTGCTTTCAGCAGCTTGAAGGCACATTTCGACACCTGTGCTGTGGGCCATGCATCCACATATTTACTGTGAATGAAAACTTGATAGGAGAACAAGGAGCCATCTTCTCAGGGAGGATGGGATGGGGAAGCGGGAGGTGAGGTGCAGAAGGGGGATTGTCAAGGCTGGACAGCCTGATGGTAGCTGAACACTTCCCTATTGTTTCATTTCACTTTTTTTTTTTTTTGGTAGCTTTTCTCTACTAGGACGTGCATTCCCTTACAACTGCTAAAGGGATCCTTCACAGCATGTATCAGCATACTCAAAGTCAACTTTTCTAGACCCAAAGGAATCAAGAGCCAAATCCCACAAAAACTGAGAAGCAAACTTAACATTCTCAGATTTCATTGAAACTTGGAATTTCCGAAATTTCCTTCTAAAACTATGAAAAAACTCATTTAAAAAAAAATGATGTCCATATAATGTGCAAGTATCAAAGTGTCTTCCAGTGAAACCCATGATGTTTCTCAACAAAGACTTTAGAGACAAACATTAGAAGGGTCCAGGTAAGGGAAATGGTGAAAACCATCAAGGAAGGCAAGTTGTTTGCTTCTTGGCGTTAGATTTGATCCTGTGCATTCTTGTTATTTTATGGTCTGATTCACTGCTAACCGAGACCAGTTACAACTTGCTGTACTTCCAAATGATTGCTAACACAACAGTACATTGAAAGGATGTATCCATTTGTTGGTACAACTCAGATTTACTTACCTTGTTTGTTAATGCTGATGTAGCAACATCACTTAAAAAAGAATAATAATAAAAATAAAAAAATTCCGCAAGACCCCTTGTATACCATCTGTATTTAAATCACAACGTGATAGGAAAAGCAGCGACCCCTTCTGTACTCTGTGAGAGAATTCTGTATCTAGGAAAAAGCAGATGGGCAGTCTCTGGGTGCTCCTCTCACACCTGTTCGCTGACAAGAAAGAAAAAGTCTGATTCTGTCCCACCAGAAGATGCACACTGACCTTCAGTGGTATGTGTAAAACAGAAAACAAACAAGAATCCCACCAAGGGCCTCCTTCAATATTTACACTTGGTGATCTCCAAACAATCCCCAATGATGACACTGTGGGCTTCCTGAATGAGACATGAAATACTAATGCACTACGCTTTAATCAGGTTATGTGTTTAATATTTTAATATGATTATTTAATTAAGCAATAACACTCCTAGTAAATCTTATCTGAATTGTCCTAACCTAGGGTCTAGAACTGAATCTACTCCACATTGCAATTTTAACTACTCTCACTGATTTCATTTTAAAATCTGACTTCAGGAAGAACAGGGTAAGATTATGCCTAAACCTTATCTAATTCATGGCTTCTGTTCAACATCAAGTAAAGGTTGATCCATTTGAAAACACTTTTGGTCCTGATTTATACTTGGTCTTGAGTTATATTGGTATCAAACTTTAACAGATCGGAACTGTTTTCATAAGAAAGCTAGGGGAGGTGTAAGAGAAAGCTAGGGCAGCCATGACGATGCTTTCTAACAGCCTCTCAGGACCCAAAATTTGAGGAAAAACAACCATGTTTTAACTCCGCACTTATCCAGTGTCTATTTCTGTGAATGTGAGAGCAACACAGACAGTATGTGGTCAGTTCCAGGCCTTGGCCTGTCTTTATGAACTATACTATGAGTAAACAGGCTGCTGAGGAAAATTAACCAAGGAGAGCTGAAAGCAGGGGGCAGAGCGGGGCTGGGATCACATTAAGCATGCAGTGCTCCTCTGCTTGCTCCTTTTCCCTCAGCAGGGAAAAGCCCTCCATTTCCTTCCTATGCTTACACTTGTGTTTCTCTTCCCCATTTCACGAAGTCATCCTGAAAAGTCCTCTCATGAGCCTCCTTGAGCAGAAACTAAAAATAGAGGAAAACTCTTCTCCTGCCCGAGACAGCGATCTAGTAAGTTCCCCTGCTGCTAAGATACTATCTGCTTTGAGCTACTCCTGTATTTTCTGTAGTATGACCTGGCTCAACCCATATCCATCAATCAGCAAATAAAGTCTTAAGGTTAGGAAGAAAAAAAGTGTAACTGAAAGTTAACCCAAAATTTATGCTAACTGGCAAATGAGGACAAACTATGACCATGAACAGAAAAGAAATAAGAATTTTGGATCATTTGTTAGTGTTCTAGGATTCAAATATTAAATCCTGCTGTGTTTTAATGCATAATACTGAATAATCTTTTTCCCCCTGGAACAACTGGAACCGATTAATTGAATTTATTTCTGAAAACACCATACCTGTATATTTTATGTCTGTGACTTCTTTAAAACTTGAATAGACTGGCACAAACTGAATATTTGAAATACTCTATCAGTATGTAAAACTACATCAGTCATCTGTACAGCAGCACAAGACTATGACAAAAAAAACCCGATGAAACAAAGCACTGAGGTGAACTTTGTCCACAGGGAAGCCTTTTTAAGTGATCCAATGTCAGCAAATTGCTTACTAATGTGTTGACTTATGGCAACCCTCAAAAGTAAAATGAAAAGGCTGGAATTTACAGCATATCAATGAATCAGTTGATAAGCTTTTACTGGTTTAATATCCTCCTAGTTTTGCTGCTTGGAGCCACTTCAAGTTAGCAACAGAATGTTTACCATCTCCACGTGATAAAGGAAGTCAAACGACTAAACAAATTCCAGGACCATTATACTGTTTGGTGAGATTTAAATTAAAATTGTTGGGAGAAATCATCTGGAGGGGGGAGGAAGAGACTAAAGTCAACTACATCACTGACTTACCTCGCTTCCTAAACAATGGCAAGACTTTTAGCAAAGCTGGAGATAATGTAAGGCATTTGAAAAGATTTAATTGCACCAATAAAAGACTATACCACAATTAAATGACATACAGAAGTGACATTTATAGGTGGGATCAAAGAAATTCACTACCTAACATGCTGCAACACCCTGCTTTTTGCATATAGTAGTGCTAAAAAGTAGCCTACTTTGGTTTCAGTGACCTTTGTTATCGCCTTTGATCTAGATTAAAAATTTTAATGATAGGTGTAATAAGGGCTACTGTAGCACCCTGAAACAAGTAATATGTGTCCTCCCTAGCACTAATATTTCAGAGCTTGTTTTTTATTTTGTGATATTTATTTAAGAGTATGAAACTTGACATTTAACCTTTGAGATCCTTCCGGAGGAGGTAGGGTTATTAAATTTTTTTTTTCGGTTGTAATGCCATTTGATTATGCTAATGTTTAGTGAGTGACATTTTAAAAGCACAGCACAAGTTTGAGAGGCAAAATTTATTTTAGAAAAGCTTTTTAGCATCTGGGAATGGATAGCTCCTTGTGAAAAATTTCTTTAGTGTTTTCATTAACCAACACTTAAAAGTATAAGAGCAAACAGCAGGAAAACTCATCTACAATTCCCACGTGAAAGCTGCTAAGAAAAACAAGTATGTATCCTTTAATCATAATTGGTACTGAACTAATTTAAACCTAGCTAATCCACATGAGAAGACATCATAAATTTATTCTTAAAAAAAAAGGTGAAAAAGTAGTACCACTTTGTTCCCTGCAAAATCCTGAAGTGTTCCATATGAGAATGCTTTCCTAATGCTATGGACTATATATGGAAACTATGTTAAATGAAGACATTCCCATGGCTTATACTCATGCAACGATATGTGGGCAGCCTCTCAGGCTGTTTTTCCCTAAACCAGGTCTCTAAGGTAGGGGCCCTAAGAGCTAGCCCACTGTAGGGAGCTTGGTAGACTTCTACTGCAGCCATCTAAAGTTCAGTGAGAGAAATTTTAATAAATGACACTCAGCTGCAACTTTCAGCATATTCAGAAGCCTTCTGCAACTTCCCTTAACTGGGACCCTGTTTATAGCCGAGTATGGTATATTGAGCCCACAGAAAATGGACAACCTTACTGGGAAAGAGGCATGCGGCTGTTTCCCCAGTCTTCATGAAGAAACATCTAAGCGTTTCTGTTGGCTGTTCTCGTCAAGCTTCTTCAGGACAGTCACAATCCACCGAAAGATTCATTTCTTCCAAACTTAAGCATTTGAGCACTTTCAAGTGTAACATTATCTTTCCTCAGTTACTTCCATGTTCATTCTCCCTGTTACAGTGAAGGCCTTTGCACTGATTACAAAGGTAGCGTAGCAATCGGCAAGCTGTCTCAAGAGTTAAGGCTGAGAACAGCATTTGCTCTCTCTCCCCTTACACTCTCACCACACAAGCAGAACAGGGGTGTCAGTTTTGTTGCAACAGCCTGCAAGACCACCTCTAGGGTACCAATCTTGCTATCATACATAAATGCAGAATATAGGAAGAGAGGGTCTTTGCCTTCAAAGCTCACCTCTAACACGATACCACCAAGTAAGCATGAGAAATAATGCCAGACAGTAACAAGCTTTTTTCTGAAAGCACTCTTCTGTTTAACTACAGCATCAATTTAAAAAAACCCAAACAACTGATTTAAGCATTGTCTTAAACCCACCACTAATTTAGGTTGCAACTTGGGTAAGAGGATTTTCCTAGTTGCACGAACTAGCTATGCTTAAATGTCGGTCTTGTGTGGCTTTGTTAATCTCTGTCAGCCAGGCTGTTCGGTAATCCGGGCTGGAAGGTGGCTTCTCCGACTCCCTGAAGGACGGTTTGGTAATCGCTGAGGATGTATCAGAACAGTTTTTGTTACTGAAAGCTGAGCTGGGCTGGCCATTACTGAACTGGGGGAAGACTGGAAGTTGGCAAAGGTGGCCTTGGGGATTGCACAGGGACTCTGCAGCAGCTGTGTGCTTACAGCAAAGCAGGGTCATTACAAAATGCTTGCACCTGGTTTGGCCTCATTTCTACGGGGTCAGGACCCTAATTTATCACACTCTGACTTGCACCTGAGCAGAAGTTTGAGAAGGGCAAAGCTATGGAATGGAACTACCCAGTTTAGCATCCAGTGGGGGAACAATGACAGTGAAAGGAAGTTATGATTGTTCATGGATTTATTTCTTTCTCCCCTTACTATACCCCCTTCATATAATTCTACAGGAAAACAGATTACCGTGATTTATCAAAAACAGAAGGGAAATACACAGCCTCACAAAAAGCCCCACTGTAGTTGGCCTAGGCAAAAGGCAGGCCTTAAATATTTAAATTATTTTCCTTACTTCTACATGGTAAAGAGGATGGAATGACCAGACTAAGAAAACAACTGAGTGCCTCCAGGGCTGTCTGTTTGGTACAAATAAAAAGGAATACATGAGAAGGTAGACAGCTGATATTCAGGAGTTTTGATTTAAGGAAGCTGAATCATACCAAAGAAGCAAATGCAACATACCTTTTTCTCAAAGAATTCCTGTCTTAATTTGCTATCTTTAGGAGGCACTGTTTTTCTCAAGTTTTTATACCATTCTCTAACAATGTATCCCCTCCAGGAAGCTTGAATTCTGTAAGACACAATTTTGCTCAAGAAGAGAAAACTCAAATTTAAATAATTTTACTATTTGTATGAAACAAACATTTTATGTATTTTTTTTTAAACTTTAACTTTCATAGTGCATTCATCCTGCCTAGCTTCTTATTATATTAAAGTTTTAACACATTTGGAACCTTCTTTAGAAATAAATATTGTCCAGTGACAACACCTGTAGCAGAAGGCTTACCTAATAGCGCACTTTATTTTAAACAAGTTTGCCCCA